>NC_052499.1:23777631-23937188 GCF_016617805.1 Bactrocera tryoni
TATCTAATGTATACAATTTCCACTCTGTATTTCCATATTTGCAAAAACGAGACTGAGATTTGTCAAACAAACTTGCATTCAAATCGAATCCATGCTACCGAAATTGTCAGTGATGTGGTCGAATGTTGAACTGCAGTCAACCGGATTTATGTGAGAGAGAAAGCGTGCGTTTGCTACTGAAAAGATCGAGCGCTTGCCAAAAATAATAACTAGAACGGCGATAACTAACGCAATAAAATTTCATTTCGACCATAAAGTCGATTTACACAGGGAGAGTACAAAAATAAACTTTCAAATAACAGCTGCAGCAACTCAGTTCTCGCTAAAAGATAGCTTTATGGCCTAAATAAAGCGCTCATTAATTTGTTTTTGAATTTGCCTTAGATAAAGTAAAGGAGAACAAAAGCACTCTAAACTGCTCTGCTCGCTTTATTGATGTTGGTTTTAGCGCCAACACGCTTCTAATTTTGGAAACGATTTTGAGAGAAAACCAAGGTTGATAAAAAACATTCTGTCGTGTAATTAGGTTAGTTGCAACTTAGCTTATAGGTACACACATATATTGTGACAAAAAAGCACCCGAAAATAGTATTTAAATTCCCCGGATAAATGATATTTCAAAAAAATATTTGCTAAGTTTGTAAGACAGTCGTTAATTACTTTGCCAAGTGTGAGCGTGATCTGTCAACCAATTTGTTTACAGCAACTGCTTAAGTCGGTGCACCTTTGTAGTGCATTGCGATTTTTACAATGAATCCGTATATCGAACAAAGAATTTGTACCAAATTTTATATTTCTAACTAACTAACTGGTGTGCGGAATCGGTGCGAACAAAAACTTCCGAGTGGTACAAAGCCTTCAAAGACGGTCGAGAGTTCGTTGAAGACATTTCCCGTTCTGGACGACTTCGATTGTTTTTTGTCGATATTCGTGGATTGGTGCATCATGAATTTATTCCGGAGAGACAGCCGTTCAATAAGGAGTTCTATTTGGCTTTTTGAGGCGTTTACGTGAGAACATCCGAACAATTCATGGATTTTACGCTATGATAATACAGCATCACAACGAGCCACGTTTGTGAGCGAATTTAAAGCAAAAATCGCAATAAATACATCGATCAACTACCGTATTCACTAGATTTGGCTCAGTGTGATTATGTTCTTATGAAAAGTTTTTCGAGGACTGAAAAAATCGATGGCATAATTGTATTTCATTTGGTGGAGATTACTTTGAAGGCGACAAAATAAATATTGATGAATAATTAAATATTTGGCGTTTTATTTACTTTTTTGTCACAGGTTAGGTTTATTCCAATAATGAATATTGAATTATTATGTATCATTTTTCAATAATTCTAAAGTTTTGCCAATTTCACCGGACTTATCCTTCCAACTGCTTTTGATTACATTAGAATTTAGTCTCCCTAACTAGTTTTAACTAATTTTTGGTCAAACATTCATTGTAATTTTTTCGAAACCACTTGGAATTAATTGACACACATACATATTTTAGGTGCATTTACATATATACCCTCTGTCGCTTCATTTAATTACTCAAATTGCTCATGGATATATAAAAAGTATGTGAATATAGGGTTATGCCCCATTCCAATGAAAGACTTATCATTCACTGAACTTTCTACAAACTTTTTTCTATTCGCAAAAGTCTTTATTGGCTCATTTAATGGTAATTTAGATTAGAATGGGCTCACTTTGTTTACACTTAGTTAAGAATATTATTTTCTTAAGTATATATATAAATTGTATATCAGCGTATTGCACAAAAGTTTGTAGATTTTCGGCGATATTTTGGTTCTGAAATCTAAAGATTCGAAGGAATATTGTTATTCATAACTTTAAATGTTGTTGTTAGGTGGTTTCATGGGACTCAACCGTCCAACATTGAAAATTATACCTAAGTTCGATGGTAACATTTTATTTTTGGCAGATATCCTTAAAGCGTAATTCTACATAAAATACCATAAGATCCATTAGAAGTTTAAAGTTGTTTCTTGGTGGGTATCTCTTTTTGTCAAGTTGTATACTACCAAAAAGAGTACAAACTCGATGAATATACAAAGCCTAAATAGGGAGGGCTACATACATATGTATATGTATAGATCTGCAAGTAAACTCGTTCCGATTTTCTCTTTATTGCTATATTTTTGAAGTGAGTCACAATACTGAGAAAAGTGATGATGATGCAACAGACTAAAATTAAAGAGCATAGTGAAAATCTCCAAATCGGACAGTCTTCATAACCGGGCAGATGCCATAGCTGGACAAATATCATGAACACAACGTTTTCATAAATATTTTCATACAAAACCAATCCCTATAACCGGATACAACTATATATATCTATGTCTGGACACGGAAAATGGCAGCTACTGAGTCTAAGAATACATTTAAATAGCTTTTAAAGGGTTGGGTGGGTTTGAAAATTAAAAAAATCGGTATTTTTGTTCTTTGTCTAATTAAAAAAAAATTTATATCGATCCGAGTATAATTCTAAGAGATAGACCCTTCGGAAGTACCGCACCAATTTTAAATACGTTTTTCTCACAACTCTATTTTTGAAGTCGGTGGACACGATTTCTAGAAAAGCTATGAACTGATTTAGTTTGAATTATGTACACATCTTTAAAATAACAATATCTAATTATTAAACGAAAGATTTTGTTTCTTCCATTAAAACTTATTTTTTAAGCCAATAAATGGCGAAAATTTTATCAAAAAATTTGATTTTTTTGTTCAAAGTCTGAGAAAATATGAAAATTTTAATTTTTTTTGTTTTTCTTCGTTTAAACAGGAGACTTATATATGTATGGACTAAAGGAATATTTTTGATTTTTTTAATTTAAAATGAACCAATAATAAGTTATCCGTCCACGGCGAGAGCACTTTTTTTGTGAGACACCCAGGGAGATGAGGTCTCAACGGCCAAATTTTCAACATTTTTATAACAAAATTTCAGGAGACATTGTTCAAATGTGTACCTTTGATATGTGATATTATATTTTTGAAATATTTGATTGTTTATATTTAAGAAGAAAATCGTCAAAATACCTTTTTGTACCTCTAAAATCCACCAAACCCCTTAAGCTGCCACGCCCCCATATGAGGACCGTTTGCCGGCCCGTTTCCGATTGTGAAAAATTTCATTGTACATAAATCTCAATTAATACGCGGAATACCCTCATTATAGCAATGCCAATATTTCCTACAGTGTCATAGACGTGATTCGTTTGGTCTCCTACTTCAATAAAAGCACAGGAATATATTTTCTAAGAAAAAGTTGCACATTCTAACAAACTTGACTACATATTTGAGAATGTCTACAAATATCCATTTCTACCGTAAAATGCATGTGATTAAAAATGTTTAATAACGACATCTATGTATATGCGAGTGTGCAACAGCCGAACGAATGTCTTGAACCGTGAAAGAAAGTCGTAAAAGTTGGCCCAAAAAAAATTGAACGGGATAGGTCTCTTGCTGAATGTTTCTGTGTCCGTCGCTGGGCTGAAAATGTGTTTATCTAATCACGCTGTCAATATTTCTGCAGCTAGATCTTAATTTTCGGTAAGCTTAAGTACATAGTACAGGTGTGTACCTTTCTGCAGCCGCCTGTGCAAGTATCGCAAATAAAATTTTCAAATTTAAGCAAAAAGATAAACAAGGCTATAATGTTGTATAAAATGAGCGCCGAAAAACCGCCTTGGCTGACAGTAGTCGATATTGACTTATGGCAGACGTACCACTTAGAAGCTGAGAGCAGATTTGAATATACATATTTTTTGTCGTTAAAGCTGTGGATTTCGAGTGTTTGGGAAACTTTTTTACTTTTTTACTGTTTAAATAAAAATAATAATCGATAGCAAGACAAATGTCCAGCACAAAGGAATTATCGATTTGGAGCAAACGCTATCGGCGGCAAATACTTGTTACCATCGTGGGTGAGTACAAAATGCATCCAGGCGCAGTGGTGAAGAAGTGGAGTGAGTAGTGTTTAGGGTTTTTCAAAGGTAGTGAAACGCCGGCTTTGGCTTCATCTTGTCAAATTTCATTTATATATACATATGTATTTGTGGTCCTCTTATCTAATGATGTCATGAGTATGGACAAAAATGACGATATGTTTAAAAATGCAAATCTTGTTCTTAGCTTCTCTTTCAAAACAGTGACTGTGACTTGGCATGGGCCACTAGTGCTCATATGAAAGAAAAAACGATATGAATTCATGTTAGTTTCTAATTTAGTTGGATGAAAGGAAAAAGTTACGTAATACTGGTCCCAGAACCGCTAAAACGTCTGTCAGAGAGCTACAAAAGTTTTAAATAAAACAAAACTATTTGGGAAATTAATGAAATAATTTACTCCCGTGAAATTTGTATGGACCTCGATTTTTTTTTTTGCATGATTACCACGGATGCGCTTGCAGAAGTCTAGACCCTGAACCCAATTTTCGACGTTTCAAGCATAAATCGGTCGATACTGCTGCAATTTCACGTTCGATATTCGAACGAAGTTCATCAATCGTCGCTGGCTTGTTGGCATAGACCATAGACTTGACGAAGCCCCACAGGAAATAGTCTACCCGAGGTGGCCTTTAACAGGGTCATTTCGTAAGACAACACGTTCACCAAACTCGGTTTTCAATAAATCGATTGTGACACTTGCCGTGTGACTTGTAGCGCCGTCCTGTTCGAATCCAACTCTTGAGAAAGACATGTGAGAAACTGATTTGGGTCTTCCTCAGTTGATGCGCCAGTGGCAGCAATATTATCGAAACAACGGGCACTTATTTGTCTCACTGGCACAGAACTATTTTGTACTGTGCCTGTGAATTCAAATTTTTTAATTAGACGCTCAATTTTTGATCGGATAGGACGATTGTGACAACCATAAATTGGACGTAGTGCTCTTAAAGTTGAGTCCACAGACTCTGAATTTCGGTAGTAAATTTAAATAGTAATAAATCTTTCCATAATGAAATGGCAAACCTTAAATTATGTGTAAATATTTTTCAGTCTCCACCAATAATTTCATAATCTAACTTTCCAGCACACATTATAACTTTTACTCATGGCATCAGTTTGGGTTGGCTTTCGCCCATTATACAAGTGCTACAATCGCCCGAATCGCCACTCAACTTTACGATTACCACCGATCAGGTGTCCTGGATTGGTTCCCTTTTTGGTATCGGCTTTCTGGTGGGAAATATCTTCTTTGGATTCACGCTGGACCGGTTGGGAAGAAAACTCAACATGTATTTGATGGCTCTACCACATATGGTAAGTGCAATTGAGTTTTTTTCTGTGGATGAAATAAGAGACAAAGTAAAAATGGGCTTCATCCCCGCTCCCATTTTTTGTATAGAGAGATTAAGAAATAAAAATTTAGGTCAGATATACACAGCTATACGTAAATCATATAGTTAGTACTTTTTTAAAGAAAATCAAATTTTCATTCACACAGCTTTTCTGGATTCTAAGCTATACGGCACAGAACATCAATTATCTATACGCTGGACGTTTCTTTGCGGGCTTCACGAGCAGCGGCATGTATGTGATCATACCCATCTTCATTAGCGAGTTATCAGACAAGGAGTAAGTATTATAGAGGGGAAGATCAATATATCCATTTATGTATATATATTCAAACAAAAACTCAACTTACTGCGATCTGTGCAATTAGCGACTAACCGCATTTATATGTTTGTGTTACAAAATTTGTCCCCAAAATCTTAAAAATAACTTTTACTATCAAAAACCATAAACGCCGAATCATAAAAACATATAAAAAAAATCACAAAATTCACAAAAACAAACATATACTTGTATGTAGGAGATTGTATATCTATCTACATATCTATGTTTGTGTGTAAACTCGTGAACTCGATAATTTAATGCTAACTCCACCAACAGAATTGCTCGTAACATACACAACACTGATTAACAAAAAGAATATTTTATTTTTATATTAAACTTCAAATAATTGGCCGTCTTATTCGAATTAAAGCTTCTTCAATTGTGCAACTGTACAACAACTTGTTGGTTGATATGTAAACATTGAAGAACTAATACAATACTCGTTATACATATTTGCTGTTTGCGATCAAAAAATTATTGACCACAACAGTATGAGGTCTTTCTGAAACGTTTACTTTTTCTTTCTCGGGTATCTGGGATGGTAAGCAATGATTTAGACAACCTCTATAATTTCTGGTGTACATTTTAGGTATCCAAAAGAAGTCAGGATTTGGATATCTGAGACATAAAATATCGTAGATAGAGGCATTTGAGTTTCTATATAGATTCCAAAAACTGAACTGAAAAATCGTTTATATTAAAAGCAGACCTGAAACCTTCTAGGAAGAAGAGTTGAAGAACGCGTATTAGGAGCATTTCAATACAAAACTTTTAAACATAAAGTGTCTTATTCTAGAAATTACGGGAGTAACATACATAGGTTGCTATATATATTTCTGGCCTAATAATGTAAATGGGCATATTTATCAACGAAAATGTTTTTTTTTTGTTTTTATTTTTATTTTTATTTTTTTTTGTCGATTGCTGTTTTGTTTCGGGCTCATACGCATAGATCCATGATTCGCCACCTGTGACGATCTTATAAACGTCTTTTGAAGCACCGCGATCGTATTTTTTCAGCATTTCTTTACACCAATCCACACGAGCCTTTTTTTGAGCGATTGTCAAATTGTGCGGGATCCAACGAGAACAAACCTTTTTTACTGCTAGGTGTTCATGCAATATCGAATGTATGCTGGTGGGAGAAATACATAGGCATGCCTCTATCTGAAGGTAAGTCACATGACGGTCTTGCGTTATCAGTTCACGTACGGCATCGATGTTTTCTGGCACAACGGCTGTTTTTGGACGACCTTCACGGAATTCGACTTTGAGCGAGCGTCGGCCACGATTGAATTCGTTGTACCAGTTTTTCACAGTGCTATAGGATGGTGCTTCATAGTCATACAAAGATTTTAGTTCATCGATGCACTCTTGTCGTGATAATCCACGTCGAAAGTTGTGAAAAATGGTCGCACGAAAATGTTCACGAGTTAATTCCATTTTTTGGCCGAGATGAATTTTTAAATTCCCTGTAAATAAAACAATTCACGATTAAATGACAAAGCGTTCTGAGTGATGTTATGCTCAAAAATGTCAAACTTTCCTATGGAAATGTCAGATTGCACCTGGCAACACTTAGTGTTGCCCTAGGCCAGAATATATATAGCAGCCCTCGTAATTGGGGCATAATGACATTATGGTTAAATGCCCACGTAAGGAAGGTCAAAGTTCGAAAATAACCGAAAATTTTATATTCTCGCAATTTGTATATGTATGTATATTAGATATATGGGGGCTGTGGGAAATATTGATCCGATTTTGCTCATTTTAAACATCACGCAGACTGCTGTGAGAAAAAGATGCAAAGTATTCTCTCTAAGCTTAAGTTATGTATATCACAGATTAACCGATATTTTTAGTCAGCCATTGGCACTGGATGTGCATATTCGATATCTGGGAGCTTAAGTTAAAGTCCGATTTTATTCTTATACTTAAAGTGCACTTCAGTTAGGTTGAAATTGTCAGAAACGGTCCGGACAACTAATGGTGGATGGTAACCATTTAAGAGTTTTGACGCTGACCCTAAAGGACCTTTGCTTAACATTTTGGCTGCGAAATGTAATATTTCTGACGTTTCTATTAAACGAGTTTTCGAACATTTTTTGTTTTCGAGATAACCGTTGTATGAAAAGTGGGCGCGGTTATACTCTGATTTCATTAATTTTCATAGTGTATAAGAAAATTCAGGAAAGACTTGTCCTCACAAGGTTTAGTTTATATAGCTCTAGTGGTTTGAGAGATTGAGACAAAACAACATTAAACCTAATAAGGGCGTGACTTAATTTATTCTTGAAAATCTATGTCGTCCTCCTCAAATTCATCTCTTTTGGCCCCAATACAATTGTGCCAACGTTTTCTTCAACCCTCGAAACAGTTTTTAAAGTTAATTCCTGGAATAGCCTTTAATGCGCGTAGCCATTCACGTTTAATGTCTTCAATTGACTCTAAACGGTTTTCTTGGATCGGTCGATAGAGTTTGCTGAATAGCCAGAAGTCATTTGCAGCTAAATCAGGCGAATACGATGATTGTGTTACATGATATTGGTTGAAAATTTGTCAAAAAACTTTCAAAGGATCAATGCAGTATGTATTATCGTGTTACAAAGAACAAAAGTTGTCGGCCCATAACTCCGGCCTATTTTTACGAATAGCTTCGGACGGGCAAACGACGTATAACACTCAAATAGTATTCCTAGTTGACAGTTTGGCAGGTCGAGAGAATTCGGACTGCACCACACCTCACTAGTCGAAGAAAACTGTCAACATAACCCTATTTTTTGTCCTGCCTTGACGTGGTTTTTTCGGTTTTTGCCACGATATTCGGCCGATTGATTGTCTGTTTCCGAGTCATAAGCATAAATCCAGGACTCATCGCCAGTAAAAATACGTTTCATGACATCCTGGAAGACAAAAGCATTGTTTTGCAGAGGTTGATGCAACGCGGTTTTCAGAAAAAATTTAGTGAATTTGGGAACAAACGTGCTTTCACTTGGCCTAGGCCCAAATGATCTTTCAAAATGGTTTTCACTCATCAACCTGATATTCCAACGATGCCGGTGAGATCTCTGACTGTTGACCGTCGATTCTCAAGCGCCAATTTGATTACCCATTAGGTGTACAAAACTTGCATACTCTGTAGTAACACATTGCGAGAAACCCTCCTACTTTTTTTGATCGATTCATTTGTTTCTCGTTTTATATCTCAGTTTTCTAATGATAGTTTCAAATTTTCCTTAGTTAGTTCGAAGTTTTGTTGAAAACGAATGCAAAATTTCCGGCTATTGTCAGAAATTTCTCATTTTTATACAACTCAGTCCGCACTATGTCTTCAAAGGCTATATATCTGCATACGATTTTTATACACACATGCTAATTTATAATGAATCAGGCACTAGTATATTTATTAAATTAATAGAAAGGAGAAATATAAGTTCTTTGAAAGTCTAAGACTATGATAAAATATAATAACCCATACTATCTGAAACACATTTATGAGTCTGAACCTATCGATATCCACAAGTTTGTTGCAATGATAAGTTGGATATCAATATAGTGATTTAATCTTATCGAAGTAGACTGAACAAGTTTTATGGGGGTAAAAAACTGTAATCAAATATCGCAACACAGCACATCTTTATTTGAAGGCACAACAACAAAAACAAGCTGAATATACGAGTATTTTTGGACATTTTTTTTAGATACGGATTTTTATCTTGTTCTCATATTTAAGTTTATATTATACTGAAATTTTCTATCTATTTGGTACATATGTACATACATTCTTAGTTTGGTATTTCCTATCACTTTCTAGAATACGTGGCGCCCTTACTGCGATGGCGATGGGTTTCCTCAGCACCGGTATTTTACTTGGCTATGCGTTGCCCGCATATCTTGACTACTTCTTGGTGCCATGCATTATAATTGTATTGCCCATTCTTTACTTTGTTGCCTGTTTGGCATTTCCTGAAACGCCACAATATCTCCTAAAGCGTGGACATACCAAACGCGCGGAAAAGTCTTTTAATTTCTACAAGGGTCTGCCAGAATTGGAGGAGAATTCGCAACAAAAATCCAATAGAGACTTAGAACTGCCACGGCACACACTTCCAGCGAGCAGTGAATTTGAGGAACTTAAAACGGCTGTGCTGTCAGGTGGACTGGCCACGCCCATCACGATTAAAGATTTTTGTAAGTAATCAGATTTGTTCAGACCGATTAAGTAATTATTTTCCTTTTGAACTAATCACATGAATATATAATAATTGGTATGAATAAAACTTTTGTTAGCTAAGAGAGAGAAAGAGAATCATCTGTTTCCATTAAATTCTTAATAGAAAGTACTGAAATATATATTTTAACCATTTCTTGCAGTCACCAAATCGGCCATGTTTAAATTTTTCACCGCCTTCATTGTGTGCATTTTGAATCAGTTCTCCAGCAGCTTCGTCTTCGTCAGCTATATGTCCGCTATTTTCGCCTCCTCCGGTTCGACGATGGATCCCAACGAGTGCACCATTTATATGGGTGTAGTGGAGATAGCGGGAACGGTCACATCGACGGTGCTGGTGGAACGTTTTGGACGGAAAGTACTTTTGCTTTCCTCCACAGCTGGAATGGCTGCGTCCATGTTTGCCTTCGGCATTTTCGTACAATTCACCGACGATGCGACCAAAGCACAATACGACTGGGCGCCGTTGGTGCTAATGGCGTTGGTGGTATATACGGCTGCGTTCGGCATTGTTGGATTGACATATACAATCATTGTGGAAATATTGCCAGCGAAGGTGAGTAAATGGCTAAATGCGCAAATTTGGCCTTGCGATTCGAAGGTTAAGACTGATACTATATCGATATCAAGAAATAAGTCCGCGTAATGACTGTTTTAGGAATTTTATTTGTTTACAAAATAAAATAATTCACCTTCCTCTATACTTACAGATTCGCGGTCAAGCTCAAGCGATCAGCATGGTATTCATGAGTATCTGTGTGTTCGGCGCGCTACATCTCTATCCTATGTTCCTATACAACTATGGCCTGCCCATTACCATGTACTCGTGCACAGGAGTTTGTGTTGTTTGCGGAATTTATCTCATGATTTTCCTCGAGGAGACGAAAGGCAAATCAATGGAGCATGATTAGTTGGGTGGAAGAAGACGCGAGGATCTATCAAATCCCAGGAATCTCGGCACACATTCATAATGCATTCGTTCTAGATGCAATTAAAAATATATCTACGTATATAAATGTTGTTTTTGTATTTGCTCAAAATTTTTATAGTAAAATATATTCGGCTGCGAGTTACATTATTATTCTTCTTTAATGACGTAGACAATGGTTACGCGGTTACCATTCATCCAAGTCCTTCTTCACCTGATCTCTCCAGCAGAGTGGAAGTCTTCCTCTTCCTCTGCTTCCTCCGTCGGGTACTGCGCCGAATACTTTCAGAGCTGGAGTGCTTTCATCCATACGGACGACTTGATTTAGTCAGTGTAGCCGCTGTCTCTTAATTCAATAAAGAGGTGATTTTTATTCGATCTTCTTTTCACGGGTCTTTTCTAAGATTTGGCGCCTGGTAAATACCTGGACAGTTGTTGATTTTCCAGGCCTAAGGCCACACTGGTAATGTCTAATTAGTTTGTTGACGGTAGGTTTTAATCTTTCGCACAGTACAATTAATAGAACCTTATATGCCATGTTAAGGAGACTTATCCCACGGTAGTTGGCGCAGATTATGGGGTCTCCCTTTTTGTGGATTAGCAGAGCACACTTAAATTACAATAGTCGGGAATGCTGTCGTCCCACCATACAAGGTGCATTCCAAAGTAGACTTTTGAATCTAGCGCCCCCTGGTGACGCCATCTATATGAGGATTGATGCGTTAGAATCTGCTATCTTTATCGATTGTCCAGTGAGAATTTCATGACACTTCACTAATTGGAAGTGAAGTTATGGCGTTTTAAGTGTCAGCATATTTGTGTCATCGGTGCGAAAATGAGCTTCGAACAAAGAGCCAACATTAAATTTTGTTTTAAAATTGGTAAAACTTTTACCGAAACGTTTCAATTGATGAAACAAGTTTACGGTGATGATTGCCTATCCCGTAGCAGAGTGCACGAGTGGTTTCAACGTTTTCAAAGTGGTCGTGAGGACATAAATGACGATCAACATGTGGGCCAATCAAAATCCGTGATCACCAGAAATTCCATCGAAACTGTGCGTGAATTTATCAAAAATCAGCCGAAATCATCATTGAAATTCGTGGAAATGGAATTGAACATCTCCAAAACATCGATTAATCGCATTTTGACCGAACATTTGGGCTTACGAAAGGTGTGTGCACGGTTTGTTCCGCACAAATTGACTGACGATCAAAAATTGCTCATAATCCAACATTTGAAGGACATCATTAAAGAGGTCAAAAAGGACAAAAACTTGCTTTTCAATATTGTGACTGGTGACAAAACGTAATGTTTTCGATATGATTCCGAAACGAAACGCCAGAGTGCTGAATGGAAGGCACCGGACGAGCCGAAACCCAAAAAATCGCGCATGGAGAAGTCAAAAGTGAAGACAATGCTGATATGTTTTTATGATTGGCTTGGATATTGTGCACAAAGAATTTGCTCAACCCGGCCAAAACGTTAGTGCGGTAATCTACCTTGGAGTTTTGAAGCGTTTGGTGCGCCGTATTCGACGTGTTCGGCCCGAATATCGCGAATATGAAAGTTGGCATTTGTTGCACGATAATGCGCCGTCTCATCGATCGACGTTTGTGACAGATTATTTGACCAAAAATCACATTTTAACCATTAACCACTCCCCATATTCACCTGATGCGGCACCGTGCGACTTCTTCCTTTTCGGAAAAATGCAATTGTCCATGAAAGGAAAGCGTTATACAGACGTAGAGACCATTCAAAAGGCTTGCACCGGCATACTGGCCGCCATACCGGCCATTCGAACTTCTTCATGGTCGGGCAATGGAACGTCTGCTCCATCGTCATCGATTGGAGAATCGGGTTCAAAATCTCCTGGTGTTATACTTTCACTGCCATTCAGCAGACCGTGGAGTGTTTCCTACATATGTAATTTTAGTATGCTATGGGCATCCGTCACTAGATCACCTCTGTGGGTTCTACAAGAGTATGCTTCGGTCCTGAAAACTTCTGTTAGTCGTCGCCTTTTTTCGAAGAATTTTCGAGCATTTCGGCCTCTCTTTTTTGTGTCTGCAACTGCGAGTTCAATTAGTTAATTTAATATGTAAGTTTGCGTTTTGTAGATAAACTTAACCGATTGAAAAGTAATATTTGACCCAAATTTGTTGATTCGGCTCAACGAAAACTTCTTCAACTCTAGCTGGACTTCTATACAAAATTGCGCTGGGCGTGGGAATGGCAGATCACTTGGTCATAATATATCTAAATACAGCAGCAATATATGCAAAGGTGAATGTGTTAGTTACTGAGAGTTTTCGCTAACTGCAAACATCATGTCGATTTGTATTATTTTCGGTTTCTATGTACTTCGATCGGCACAAAATTACAGCAAATTTAAACTGCTGCACGATCATCATCGGCGGCGATCACCTCTCAATTACAGCGGCGCTCTATGTCGGCCAAACGCTGCCATCAACTGTGTGTTCGTATCGATTCAAGCGGCTGCTGTGGTGGCCCATGCATCACTTGCAAGTGGTCAAAATTGTTGGTGAAGGCGTTCGTCAGCCATTTAGTCAGCCACCAACATTTGTGGCTAATTTGTGAGCAATAGGTTATGGCGATTATGCTCATGTCGAAAATGTTAATCGAGGCAAAATCCAAATAGAGAAGCAAGCAAGGCATCACTCAGCGTCCGCCCTTTGTATTTAACGAAAATTCTCTTTGAAATTTTGAAATGCTGCTGGAAAATGGTGTTGCAGCGTTTAATTTCGGTAAAATGTTGCAAAGTAGAAAATTCGTTTTGTGGTGGGTGGGTGATTGCCACTCTAAGTTGTTGTTGTTGTGCTGAAATTGCCTATTTAACGCCGCACCTAACGGTGGGAGGCTGCCAAATGGATGCATAATATGTATGTATGTACATATATATAAGTAACTTCTGTAAACACATATGCATTTCCATAAAAGAAAATACTTACAAATATATCATATCCCTATTTTTACCAGCAATTGGATATGATCCATGACAAATCGATTAACTTGCTTTCAAAATGATGTTGGATTGATTATGTGGAAATTCCAAAACAAAGTTATTGCAAATAATTGCGATTGAGAAAAAATATTTTTATTCAAAAAACAATTTGCATGCTCATAATTTTGACACGTCTGCGCCCAGGGTGTTGCCACCAAGTGATTTATTTAATTTTTCACTTCAGATTTGTGAAAGACGGTCCGAAGAATGAATATGAGAGGTGATATATGCTGTTAGAATGCAAATTTTTGCTCGAAAATCATGGAAAAATGCCTTAAATTGATCCCAGCATCTGTTTTCCGGGCTAAGTCTACCGATATATTCTCATGATGGAAATATATCGGCGTTAATCGCCTAAATGCACTTTATCTTCATAACGCTATCTTAAAATTTCAACAAACTAACTTGCTAGATTTCTTAGTAGTTAAAAGAATGAATTTTTCATTGGGAAAAATGGAGTCGTTGTAGTTACTATTTGGAACAGATGCGATAAATATCGAAGTCATATAGTTGAGAGAAGCGTAACAATCCCGACAACTGATAAAGAATGCACAGCACAGCGCCGTTAGCTAACGCCTTGAGTGCGGATTTTGTGACTATAAAAAAGTAAGATTTGCAAATATTTCTGGGATATTTAGTATGCTTCAGGGATACTTACGAAAGTCATCTATAGTGATCGGTTGGCTGGAGTGACCGTTCAAAATATTCCTACTTAGCTCTTCAAATTCACTTTGCAACGTTACCGAGGCTATAGTATGAATAGCTGGTCGACGAATTTTTTTCACTTCCTGAGGCGTTATAAAATCAAAGCTGCTTTGGTTTCAAAAATATTATTGCTTTTTAATAAGCATTATTACGAGTATTACATAATATACTTAATTGGCTAGGTTCAGTGGCTGGCCTTTGAGATAGAGGTCAAGTGGAAATCCATATAGTTGGATCTCATGTATCGGCAAATCATTTTGAACCCAGCACGAATCTGCTTATGCATTTTTTCCATTCCCGTTTTCCGACATGGATGTATGAAAGGGTGAGATCCAAGGTAACTTAGCCTTGATTTTACAAAACCGAAGTGGTCAAAAGAAAATGCTGATAAGATTTTAACTACGTCTTCTCTCAAATAACTTCGACAAGTTTAAACATACCACACGCACACCCATTGGACAGCGACCAGTTAAAACTACCGCAGCTAACGGAGAGTACAATAGATCTCTTTCGATTTACATACATACATCGGACAGAAAGATCTTTCAATTTCTTTAAAGTATCCCCCCTTGTGACCAAAAGTTATCTTAATCCAACCAAAACTATTCCAGCCTCTAGGTGTCGAATATGTGGACCCCAGTATCTATAGTTGACTTTTGACCGAAAGTATTGGTTAATGTGTGAGATATACAATTGAAATTGAGGAAGAATCCTTTCATGACAATAGTCATTCTGTGTATCATGGGTTGAATTGGGCCGATACTTCTTTGAGCCTTCATATACCTAATAAAAATAATACATAATAACTGGTAACAGTTAATAGATAAATTAGGGTCCACCCGAACTCCCATATACAACATATAATGGTTTTCGTTTTTCTAACAAACCATATACTGAATATGTCGGTCAGTGTATGAGCATATATATATAGTATATGTATGCATATATAAAATTGCTTGGATTCCAAATTTTATTTTGTCCTCGTGCTTCGTTAAAGCTTGAATCCATCGGAGAATTTCATAAAAATTTCGATATAACCAGGCCTCCTAAGAGAAAAACTGGCTCTGGAGCAAAGAAGAAGACAAATTCTATGAAAGATCGGGTGATAGAACGTATCTGCTTGAGGGATCTCTTCAAAACTGCTGAGCACATTAAAGTGGAGTTATTTGAAGATGTCGGTACGGAAGTTAGCACAGGAACTGTTGAAAAGAAAAACCACTTTTAACCTCAAAAATGCGTCAAAAACGTTTACGATGGCGAAATGTAATATTTTCAGATGAGTCCAAGTTTAACATTTTTTGCAGTGACGGTATGTCCTACGTGAGAAGAAAAACTGCTGAACGGTTCAAGGACGAATGTGTTCAAAGAACTGTTAAGCAGGAAGGCAGCCGAATGGTCTGGGGTTGCTTTTCCTACTGTGGGCTTGGGCAAGTAGCCCTAATAGAAGCAACTTATTATTAGGAGACACTTCAAGAAAATTGAATACCTTCAATGGAAAACCAATTTTCACGAACGGATGTCCTTATTTTTCAGGATGACTCTGCGCCCTGCCTTTGTGCCAAAATAGTAAGTATCCTCTTTTTTGTACAACTAGAATCTATTGCTATAGTTTTAATTACATTGCTATAATTTTAATTACATTGCTATAATTTTAACTACAAATTGTGTACATGTCCTTTTTTCTTTCTTTAGGGTGGAGAATTATTTATCAAAAATCGGGGACTCGACTTTGGAGTGGCCATTGAGAACCTTTGCTATCAAAATCGCTATCATTAATACTTCTCGAGAAATTCGGCTTTTTAATTAAGGCTGTATGGAATTTTCTTAGCTTTTTTATTACATACCATCTATGAAAATTCTATAAAGCCCTACTCAAAAAGCAGACTATCTCGAGAAGTATTAATGATAGCGGTTTTGACCTCAGATCTTTTTTGTAACAAATAAAATTTCCTACAAGTTTGTCTTGCACATTTTTTCTATAGATCTTCTCATTTACGAGATATATACAAAAAAAAGCGAATTTCGTGGAAAAGTCAGGTTTACAGCCCCGACATACATATACATATATATACGGATCATTCATAACAGCTTTGCCTAAGAGACTATGGCTCCTAAACCGGTCTGGAACCAATGATTTTAAGGCGAATTTAATACGTAAGTGCATTTTGATGATCATTTGTCGGAATCTGCCAACAACTATGGTGCTCTGAAAAATAGGTTCGTTGACACCTCTAAGAATATCTCTTTATGCATGTGCTCTTAAAAGTTAAACCAGTAAATTTTATGTTATGTAATATTTATGTACATATATTATTAGTTCAGCGAAATAATTACGTGCAAAAAAGTTACATACTTATACTTGTACATATGTATGTATTTATATATTATTTCATATTACTTGGCATTTTTATACCCTGAACAGGGTATATTAAGTTTGTCACGAAGTTTGTAACACCCTGAAGGAAGCGTCGGAGACCCTATAAGTATATATGTATATAAATGATCAGTATGTTGAGCTGAGTTGATTTAGCCATGTCCGTCTGTCTGTCCGTCTGTCTGTCTGTATATAAACGAACTAGTCCCTCAGTTTTAAAGATATCCTTTTGAAATTTTGCAAACATCATTTTCTCTTCAAGAAGCTGCTCATTTGTCGGAACTGCCGATATCGGACCACTATAACATATAGCTGCCATACAAACTGAGCGATCGGAATCAAGTTCTTGTATAGAAAACTTTTGCACTTGACAAGACATATTCACGAACTTTGGTATAGATTATTTTCTAAGGCAACAATGTAATCTGCGAAGAAATTGTTCAGATCGGTTACCTGTAGCATAGAGCTGCCATACAAACTGAACAATCGGAATCAAGTTTGCACTTGACAAGACATATTCACGAACTTTGGTATAGATTATTTTCTAAGGCAACAATGTAGTCTGCGAAGAAATTGATCAGATCGGTTAACTATAGCATATAGCTGCCATACAAACCGAACGATCGGAATCAAAGGCTTTTATGGAAAACTTTTGCATTTGACATGATATATTGACGAAATTTGACATGGATTACTGGTGAAGGTAATAATGTAATCTCCGAAGAAATTATTCGGATCGGATAACTATAGCATATAGCTTCCATACAAACTGGACACATAGTTACTAAAAGAAATGCACCTGTGAAGGGCATATTAGCTTCGGTGCAGCCGAAGTTAACGTTTTTTCTTGTCATAACCACCGTTATTCGTGTTTCGCTGCCTGAAATTATGTATGTACATACGAGTATACTTACATCTCGGCTTTGGCTAGCACAATATTGCAATTGCGTTTAGTTGCTAACCCCAACAACTTATAAAATTGTATTTTCTTATCAGCGAGTTCAAAGGTTCAGTCAACGCCGCAGCTACCAGGCAACGAACAAAGTGGCTTGCTGCTTCCTACGCTTCGCGTACACAGAATACAAGCAGCGCCGCAGTCGGAGGGATAGCTGTTGAGTGGTCGCCATCATGTGCGGGTTTCGCGGCTCAAGTTACAGGCTGCATCTGTGGTTGCGACTGCGCCGTTTGTCGTGTTGCCTTTATGTAACGGTGTCCCCGTGTGCGGGCGCTGCAAAGCACAACCAGCAATTGAAGGTTTTGTTACTTTTGTGCTTTTTTCTTCGATATTTTCAATTTCTTTTGTACTTCTCTGGCAAACATTTTCCGCCTTTTCGACAGCGTTACGGCCAATGCAGCGACTTCTTCAGTTTTCGGCTGGTTTTCTGTCACCGATACTGTGTTTTTGCCAGCAAATGTCAGTTAAACGATTTGTACCTGTGTTTGCTTAGCGTTTCTCAATTTCGACTTTCTTCTTTTCGTGTGCCGTTTTAAGGTTTTCTTTTTTACTTATTCTTAATGGCATGTGTCAATATTGCAATTTAAATTTTTGTTCACATTTGTATTTTTCTTAGGTTTTCCTTGGCCCTTTCTTCTTCTGGTTATGACAATTATGGCGGACGATTTGATGGATTTCAATTTTCCGCATCGTGATGTCAGCAAATATAGTAAATAGTTGAGAAAGACACAGCCAGTCTGAGAGGAAATGGTCTAGCTTTTGGTTGTCTGCATAACTCACAGCTAAATTATATGTATGTAGATCTTGAATAAATTACTGACCCGAGTGGTCAAGACTTGAATTCGCTAAGCTTCCAAATATGTACTAACTTATCAGCTAGAGGTTATGTCACAATAATAAAATAAAACATCGAAAAATAACTAAATCAACAATACCGAATTTCGGTGCTGTGCGGACTGAAGTATGGAACGACTTGGCGCATTTTACATTGTTATATTAAATTTAAAGCGTACAAAATACAGCTTGTGCAACAACTAAGCCGCTCGACCTTGCCTAGCGACATCGCTTCGCTTTGAAAAGTTCCAAGAATATTCGACATTTTCAACCCAAATTATCTTCAGCAATGAGGCCTCTTTCTGGCTCAATATATTTGTAAACAAGCACAATTGCCGCATTTGAGACAAAGAGCAACCTGAAGAGGTTCAAGAGCTGCTATTTCATCCAGAAAAGACAACGGTTAGGTGTGGTTTATGGGCCGTAGAATCATTGGTCCATATTTCTTTAAAAATGATGGCAGTAAGAACGAAACCGTCAATGGCAGCCCTTATCGCGCCATGACAACTGACTATTTGATGCCTGAAATTGAAGCTCGTGATTTCGGTGACATTTGGTCTCAACAAGACGTCATCACTTCCCCCACAGCGCATCAATCAATAGATTTGTTGAGAGAAATTTTCGGTGAGCAGATAGTTTCACGTTTTGCGCCGGTCGATTGGCCACCAAGATCGTGTGATATCACGTTAGACTTTTTCATGTGGAGATATATAAATTCTAAAGTCAATTCGTACAATCCCGCTTTGATTCAGGCCTTGGAGAAAAACATCACACCTGTCATTCGCCGTGCTCGATTGAACTCAACGGATAGACCATCTGAGACGTAGTCGCGGCCAACATTTGAAAGAGATAATCTCAAAAAAAATAAATGACAAAGAATGTTCTTTCGAATGATAATTAAAATTTCCCATTTAATTTGAAATGTGTGTGATTTTTCTTCAAAAAAGTAGGAAACCTCGAATGGATCACTCTTTATATGCTAAAACACTTAATGGACCAACTTTGGATAGATATCCATAATCGTATGTATTTGGAAACGTTAAATTCGGCAAATCTGTCCTGATCAGCTGAGACGTTTCAAAGGAGAAAATATGAATACCGATGCTCGTTTCCATTAATTTATTTTCAACGCAATTAGGCAATTTTAGGCAATTATAAGCATTTTACACCTTGCCAATAAGTTTGTAACACTCCATTTTTTGAATACGTCATTTTCTGCCCAAGAAGCAGTTCATTTGTCGAAACCGCCGATATCGGATAACTGTCATACAAACTTAACGATACGATTTGTATCATCTGGTCTGGCTGTAATGGTATAGTCAGGACCAAACCCTTGTCCTCCTTTAGCTTTTGACATTTTGGCTGACGCTTTAGCTTTGTCAGCCAACCTGTTCAAGATGCTGGCTGTTCTAGTTTCAAGTTGGGCTAATCAAGCTTAGCTCATGACAGCCAGCACATAGGGCACGTGGAGAACTTTTGCTCTCTTTTCGGAACAACTTTTTTCTTTTAGCATTTTTGTAGAATAGCTGATGTTATCGCTCATATTGGACTCACGAGTGAGGATGAAAGCAAGTCCACTTGTCCATATCCCCCGCTACGCAAGTAATACCATGTTCAGACCGAAAATTTAAAAGATTAGATTATATTTAAGCATTTCATAACCCAACAGTGTTCTCACTGCAGTTAGAAAGATCAAAAACCAGCTGTTATTGTCATACAAGAATTCACAACGCTTAATATTTATCAAAAGAAAAGATTGTCATATAGTATTTTGAAATAAAAAGACGGCCTTTTTAATATTTTCCATATAATAGAAATAATGGATGCATTTTTTCATTTGTTAAGTCCATTTTCAGATGAAATTAGATTCATTGCTTTAAAAAAAAAATTGTTTGTTTACATTTTTCCCCTTGGAGTGTCTAAATCAGCTGTGATAATCTAAGAGATTTCCAGTGCTGACAAGTAGATTGCGCAAAATCAGAGTCGCACAGAGAGATTTAGCGTGGATCAGTTTGAAATCATTTCAATGAAGTGATTTGGAACTGTCATTTTTGTATAGCGAAATTTTGATAAATTTTTAAGATTAGTGGGATAATCCATTCAATCGTGTGATTAAGTGTCGGTCTGTACATGGTATAAGGCTATCTTATCTATCACAGATATTCGTAAGCTACGTTCGAATTCTTTAAATACCCCAGGCCCCTCGACATTAGTCGCATGACACCTCCAGCCTTATTAAGACTTCACATTCGAATACTGCCCAATTGAGGAGCAACAATCACCGCACTATAAAGTCAGACCTTAGCTAGATACCTCCCAATTGCAAAAGGGTCAAACTTTTTCCAACCAGTCCCTGCCACAGTCCAGGTATCTGTTGTATACAAATATTATCAGCTGTCACCTTTGGGGAGGGCTCAGCGGGAATTTTTTCCAATCGCTACAGTGCTATTTACGGATTGTTACACCACATATTTGAAATCAGTAAGAGATATACCTATTCTAAAATGAAGCAATACATGCATCTAAGTCATAAAAAAAGACATCAACAGAAAATTTAAATTTGCAATGGTCTTTCATAATATACCCTAAAAGTAAATACCAAGCACTGTATTAGCATATTAAATGAACTAAAAGTCTGATGAAATAAGCATCAGTTTCTAGCAAATTTAAATTAAATGCCATTATATTCAATTATGAGTTCTCTAGGAATATCATAATCGAAGCTCATATTAAATATTCACTGACGTCTTTTAGTAAAAAGTTTTAAATAGCGGCTAAACTTCAGAAAATAAGCATCGGGTTGCCGATAGCAACTAAGTACCTAATGTGCCGCTTAAGTAAAGCGTTTACTTTCTCTGCAAGTTCTAATTAATAAAAATAAAATTAAAGAAAAAACAAGATAAACGTTAATTTCGGATGCACCGAAGCTATGATACCCTTCACATACAAAAGATTCCTTACAAGAACTTGGTTACGATCATTCTGTTTGTATTACTGCCATATGCTATAGTTGTTCGATATCGGCGGTTCTGACAAACGTGTAGCTTTTTGCGCAAGAAAATTACGCGCGCAAAATTTCAGATCGATTTCGCAAAAAATGAGAGACTTGTTCGAGTTTATGTAGACATACGAACGGAGGGACAGATAGACAAGACTAAGTCGGTTCAGCTTGTCATACGTTAACTGTGGTATAAATATTTTATTGGGTTTCCGACATTTCCTTCTGGGTGTTGCAGGCTTCATGGCAAATTTAACACTTGCCGTTCAGGGTATAATTACTTTACTGCTACTGAAAACCAAATTTAATGATGCAAAAAACACCAGAAATATTAATATGAAATTATTATTTTGAAAACAGGTATGCATTGCGTCGACACATCGAAACCAGCTCAAGCTTACATAAGACTTAGAAGCATTTGTTCAACTTTATTTTTAACATGCCTAACCGAATTTCTTCCTTTCTATTAAATTAATTTTTTTACTCTCTTAATTTGTCTCACTTCTTTCGCCTTCAGCAAAGTTCACTGGCCGCATGGCGATTTCTTGCGATTTTCGGTCGGTTTCCTTTCAGCGGCTTCGTGGTTCGTTCTTAAGCTTTTGTATATACAAAAAATAAATGTCTGTTGTTTCTTTCTCTACTTTTTCTATATTAAGTAACAGCATCATGACATAATTGAAGGTGAGAAGAACCAGTTTTACATAAATTACAGATTGGTGAGGCAAAAAAAGTATAATAGATTTTAAATTTTTTCATAATTAGTAACTCCGCGCCTTTCTTTCTTTCCTTCCTTTCTGCCGCGATTGCTTTGTATTTACATGCACACACACACACACTACAAATCAATTAGAAGCGACGAAAGAAATTGTTTTTTAGCGACGGAGTTGAAGCTAACAAGAGTTCAACACGGGTCTGCCAGAAACACTATGTGGCAGATAATTTATTATCATTTGTAATTTATTCTTTTGAAAAAATTGTGTACGGAAAAAGAAGGTGAAAAATTTCTTCTCTTGAAAGAATGATGACTTGAACAAAATGTCGACCAAATGGCCACCGCGGCACCGTTTGCAGTTCTCCAACTGTTTACGCCAATGTTCGATGATCTGGTGCAGCATTTCGGCTCAAATTTTCATAAAAGTGAACTGAATAATGTTTTCCAACTCTTCGAGCCTTTGTTAGAACATACGACCGGAGAAAATAATATATAGGCGTTAAATTGCATGATCTTAGCAATAATTTGTGTGGGTTATTTCTTGAAATTAACCAGTCACCAAACGAAGCCCTTAAGCCAAAGATGGGCCTCATTTGATACAAAATAAGTAGCCACCGGACAACGTGAGTTTGACCAAACTGGAAAGTGTCATGATGAGTTGGCAAATTTTCGAATGATTTTGGTGGATATTTTGTGTATGAAACGCGTTTTTGCTGGACTCGTCCCAATAAAGCTGAGTTTTTCAAAAAGAGTACCGTAAAGAGGTCTCTTTGAACATTCTTGATCGGGCGAGTTCCGATCCTATATTCATGGAGAGCATTATAACTGCCGATAAGACATAGATTTATGAGTTTCATATGCCAGCAAGTCAACAATTATCGGAATGGAGGGAAAAAACGAGCTGAATAAAAAAAGAAAACTACCCCAAAGCCGCTCAATAATCAAGGTGATGCTCTTTGGTTTTTTTGATATTCGTGGTTTGGTGCATCATGTATTTCTTCCGAATAGACAGACGGTCAATAAGGAGTTCTTTTTCGGCGCATTGAGTCGTTTCCGTCGAAAACGTCCGGAAATGTGCAAGAACAATTCGTGGAGCTTAGACAATGGTAATAAACCGTTGCATCGAGCCACGATTGTGACCGAATTTAAAGCCAAAAACGCAATGAATACCATCACTCAACCACCGTATTCACAAGATTTGGCTCAGTATACTTATTTCTTGTTTCCCAAACTGAAATTGCCGCTTCATGGAGCCCATTTTCAGTCGATCGAAGAGATGAAACAAAATTCGCTGAAGGACCATCCCAAAAAGTGCTTCTGAAAAGTGTTTCGAAGTCTGGAAAAATCATTGACATAAGTGTATTACATATGGTGGGCGACAAATAATTATTGGTGAAAAATTAAATATTTCTTACCGTTGTGTCATTCGAAAATTATTTTAAAGATATTTGCATCTCCAATTGTCATTTTTAAGCCGATGCCTGGGGGTACAAGCGCTTCAGTTGGCCGACTTTTGGCGAATGGCGTGGGAATAAAAGTGCATACGTATGCCACCTAAGTCAAATTCACCTACTGAAATACAACCTAATTATTTGGCAACAAGTGCTTTTGGTGATGCCACCAACCAACCAAAGAAAATTGCACTTTTTCAATTCACCGCAGAAATTGGACTATGCAAATTTCACTTTAGCCAAGAGCTAAACCAGCAGTGATAATCGCTTTTTGCTCAAGATTGCAATTACTCGCACTTACACTTACTTAACAACACTTACGGCTTCGCTTGGCCGAAAAGTGCCCTTTTTTACCCGCCACGTGTGTGGGTGGGTGTGCATGTGAGCGCCGATGAGTGTGTGTGTAGGTGGTGATAGCCGACAAAGTGTGAATGCGCAGCCAAAAGCGAGTGTCGTTTGAGTGAAGAATAGCTGCGGGTGCACATGCGCAACTTAACCAGCAAGCGGGAGATGGAAGTCCACAATGCCACATTAATAGAAGTAAAGATGCACATTTCTTTGCTCGCAACACTCGCCTGCAGCAATTATTTGTCATATGTAGGGGCACGTAGATGCAACGTATGGCGCCCGCTCCCTTTCAAGCGCCCACCTTTCGGCGCACTTGACGACTTCCTCATTTCGCTTGTTAGCACTTTTTGTAGGTGCTATTTTGCCTTGCAGCAGCCTTGTGCCACGCAAGATGCCCTCACTGTTATTACTGTTGTTGTTACGTATTGTCGCAGAAAAATTTCTGGCAGTTTTCAAGCTTTTGACATATTTAGCACGTCTTTGTAAAGCCGCCGAAGTACTCCACAAAACTCAGGCACCAAAAAATCTGGTTGGATCAAACTTCCTTCCTGTCCAAATGTGTTTCAAATGTTTAATTTTTTTTTTAATTTTTTAAGTTACAAAAACAATTTTTCTAACGCGGTTAGTACAAGGTGAACGCAGCATTTAAGCATTATGTTTTGAAATTTGATTTCGTCTCCAGCAATGACAAGATTTGCAAATTGTTAGGAATTCAGCAGGAAATCACGAAATTTTTCGTTTCCAGTATTCAATTTCAGTTTTTCTTCGTTAAAAGGAAAATGCATTTTTTTGTCATTTGATTTGCTCCTATTTGCTTTGGGCGCCTTCAAAGCATTCCGCGCGTGTTTCGAAAAATAAAAAACTCTCTTATTTGAGGTTATATAACATAGTCACAGCAATGGTGTTGATATCGCGCAATGCACGAAATTGTGATTTTTTTAGGTGGCTAGATGGTTTCCATATTTATTTATATTAACGAATCTCACTAATTTTTTTAAACATGCGTGTTATGAATTTCGCATAGAAAGCAGATTTTACAAGCATTTAGCATATATTGACGTGATCTTAACACAAATAAGTTAAGGCTGACCAAATATATATTGTATATGTAAACAAGTTTGTGAGGTTAATTTTAACGGGTGATCCAAGTAGGGATACTTTTTTCAATAGCCTTGTTTTATAGATCAAGGTTGAGTCGTCTCAAGCTGTCATGTTATTTTTGTTCGGTATTGTCTCGAATTTCTTCATGGAAATGGCCTGAAAAACGTTTAAAAATCCTTCAACTTTATTACGAAAATTCAGCTTCTGTAAATAATATATTTTGTGTGCTTCGCTCAATTTATGTCCAACATAATCGGCCTACTGAGCGTACCATTTGCAACACCATCACCCGTCTTGAAACCCAGCATTCATTATTGGATAATATCACTGGTAGACACATAATTTCCGAGGCTGGTTGTTATTTTTCATTGCGGGTGTTTTTTACGTGGCAAGTTCCAAACTCAGTGCACAACCCTATGTAGGGGATGTTTCGCTTTCTCACTTTAGCTCGCCTTCAAACGGATGTTCTTAGGCTACCCAGTGGATACTTGGTCAAAGACCGGAAGTCGTGAGCTGCTTGAGCCATGTGTAAAATAATCGTTTCTGGCCACTCCACCAAATGAATGGCGATCAGAGAACTTTCCTAACTTGCGTGAACTTCTACACATGACTTCATCCTCTTCTATGAGAGTGTACAGCAGCTGGCGTATGCTGATGATATTGACATCATTGGCCTCAACAACCGCGTTGTTAGTTCTACTTTCTCCAGAATGGATAAGGCAGCGAAGCAAATGGGTCTGGTGGTGAACGAGGGCAAGACGAAATATCTCCTGTCATCAAACAAACAGTCATCGCACACTCGTTGATAGTCATAACTTTGAAGTTGTAGATAACTTCGTCTATCTTGGAACCAGCACCAACACCAACAACAACGTCAGCCTCGAAATCCAAAGCAGGATATCTCTTGTCAATAGCTGCTACTTCGGTCTAAGTAGGCAATTGAGAAGTAGAGTCCTCTCTCGACGAACAAAAACAAAACTCTATAAGTCACTCAGTATTCCCGTCCTGCTCTATGGTGCAGAGGCCTGGACGATGACAACATCTGATGAGTCGACGTTGCGAGTTTTCGGGAGAAAAATTCTGCGAAAAATTTATGGCCCTCTGCGCATTGGCCACGGCGAATATCGCATTCCATGGAACGATGAGCTGTATGAGATGTACGACGACATTGACATAGTTCAGCGAATTAAAAGACAGCGGCTACGCTGGCTAGGTCATGTTGTCCGAATGGACGAAAACACTCCAGCTCTGAAAGTATTCGACGCAATACCCGCCGGCGGAAGCAGAGGAAGAGGAAGACTTGAACTCCTTTGGAAGGACCAAGTGGGAAAGGATCTGGCTTCCTCCAATTGGCACCACCTTGCGAAAAGAAGAAACGACTGGCGCGCTTTTGTTGACTCAGCTATAACCGCGCGGTTTCTACGCCAGTAAAGAAGAAAGAAGACACATAATTTGTCACATGAAAAGGTGTTTCTAATTCAGTTTGATACCCTGAAGTCAAATCCGAAAACAGAATTGTTCTATCACCCACAGATATTCTGTAACTCTAAAAGTGAATTTTTCGATTTTTACTGTGTCTGAATTTATTGAACAAAGAAGTGCGATAATGCACCATCTCATACTGCATTGGCCATTCATGTTCATTTCGCCACATTTTCAACTAATATCGTGCCGCAGCCACTGAATTCGCCTGATTTACGTTCGTTTAACTTCTGGCTATTCAGCAAATTCACATGACCACTCCGAGAAGTGGCCAGTATGTCAAGTACTCACTCCGGGACAAAAAAACGTTATCAGTGAACCGCTAGTTGATCCCAAGAAGGTATTGCTACCACCTTTGCAAATTAAATTGGGTTTAATGATAAATTTTGTTAAGGCAATGGACAGAAATGGAAGAGGATACTTGTATCTGAATCAAAAATTTCCAAGAGTTAGTGAAACAAAAATTAAGGGGAGCATATTTAAAGGTCCGCAAATAAGAGAACTAATGAAAGATGAAACATTAGAGGAAATGCTCATTGAAACTGAAATACGAGCCTGGAGTGCCTTTAAAAGCGCTGTTAAAAATTTTCTTTGAAACGTGAAAGCTGACAATTACAAAGCTCTTGTGACTGAATACTTACTGCCTATAAAAATATGGGTTGCAACATAAAAATACACTTTCTGGGCCCCCATCTGGGTTTTTCCCCGAGAATTTAGGGGCCGTAAGTGACGAACATGGGGAACGGTTTCACAAAGACATTTCTGCTATAGAGAAACGGCAGGTGGAGTGCCAGTTTGCTTGCCGATTAACCGATGGACATTGTTAAGGGATACTCCAAAAAACAAATATCGCCGAAAAACATCGATAATCACATTTTAAGGGGGTATTCTCGTCTAGAAGCATGAATTTCAGGTAATTTTTAAAGTTTCGTAAAAAAAGGCAGTTAATACTTTTACTATACATTTTTTCACTAGTTATTTGTTCATTTTAGAAGAGTACAGAAAAAAATTAAAAAAAAAAGTAAAAAAAATTCAAAAATTATGAGCTGACGAAGTAGGGGGTCTCTAAAAATTTCCTCGTGACCATACCCATGATTTCAACTCTCCTCGTTATCTGAAACCAAAAAAAACAAAGATTATTAATCTAGAGTAATGTCGCAATGGCCGGAACCACGGAAAAGTGGGGAAAATTTTTTTCACAAAATGGCGACTGCCTGAAAAAAAAGTTTTTTTGGATCACTTTTTCTGACTATTTCGATTTTTTTAAAAATAATAAAAATAAAAATTTGGGGATGGGTCAAGCAAATCGGTCCAGTAGAACCTGAGAAATCATGGGTATCATTCCGAGAAAGTAAGTTTTGAGAAAGACGCGTTTAAAGCTTAGGAGACATTTCTAGTGAACACGGACGCCACGTCACAAAATCGGCTGTATCTCCGAAAATAAGTCGAATTTTGAAAAATCCTTGCAAGGTCATATATTTGAAAGTCTAAACTTTCAAGATACGCAAAAAAAATCGATTTTTTCAAAATCATAGACAAGAATACCCCCTTATGGTACTCTTTGGTTAATAAAACAATATAATAACAATATATCTATCGCTGTTTTTTTAAACAAACAATAGGTGATAGAAGATATATGTAGCTACTTTCTGGATTTGTATAAATTTTTACATAATAAACACTTTGTTCTGTTCATATCATAAAAAGCAAGTGGATTTTTGTTTACCACTCTTAGCAACAAGATGGCGCCACTTCCCACATATCGCATCAATCAATGGATTTATTGAGAGAAGACTTCGGTGAACAGATAATTTCACATTTTGAGCCGGGCGATTGGCCACCAAGATCGTGTGATATCACACCGTTAGACCTTTTTCCTGTGAGGATATGTTAAATCTAAGATCTTCCAGAGCTCGCAACAGGAATTCCCGTTCCCTTAATTGGGACGGTGCCGCTGTTCAGCTGATTGATCTGCTTGTAAGAGTGAAGGCTGACATCACCGCCAACCAAGAAGTGCGATAGGCGGGACAGGAACTGAAACGAGTTGGTCCTTATATCATTTACTACAGTGGCCATTTGAAGGAGCGAAAATTCGGTAAGGGACTCACGGTGGGAGAGAGACTTCAACGTAGAGTCCTGGGAATCAACCCGGTAGATGAACGTCTAGCGACAATCCGTTTCAAAGCGAATTTCTTCAACATATCACTGATTTGCGCCTATGTCCCAACGGAAGAGCAGGAGGATATGACCACAGGTATCTTTTATGAGCGCTTGGAGTGCACCTATGAGAGTTGCCCCCGCCATGATGACAAAATTGTTCTTGGCGACTTTAATGCCAGGGTGGGCAAAGAAGGTATCTTTGGCAGGATGGTCGGTAAATTCAGCCTCCACGAGGAAACATCCACAAATGGGTTGAGGCTGATCGACTTCACCGGGGCTCAAAATATGGTTATCTGTAGTACTAAATTCCAGCATAGAAAACTTCATTAAACTACTTGTCTGTCTCTGGATCGAAAAGCCACTAACCAGATCGATCAAGTTTTGATAGACGGAAGGCACGTCTCCAGTGTTTTAGACGTGTCTATGCTCCGGAGTCCTACCATTGAATCGGATCACTATTTTCTTACATCCAAGATACACATACGCCTCGGTGTAGCAAAAAACGCACGTCAACAAACTCAAGGTAGGTTCGATGTCGAGAAGATGAAATCGCAACAGACAGCCGAACGATTTTACACTCGAATTGCACTCTTGCTCTCTGAGAGTATTCATTAGCAACTCGATATAAGAGAACTCTAGGGTCGAATTTCAAGCTTCTTAGGTACAGCTGCAACCGAAACCATTGGTTTTCGGAAAATGCAAAAGAAAAGCTAGTACGACGAAGAGTGCCGTGGAGAGAAAACAGACTGCCTACCTCGCAACGTTGCAATCGACCACAACTCGTGCGGCATGGGGCAGCTACCAAGAGTTGAAGAAGGTAGCGAGACATTTGCAGACAAAAAAGGAGAGAGGTCGCTTGAAAATTCTACGAAAAGATGCGGCGGCTAACTGAGGGTTTCAAGACCGGAACATACTCTCGTAGATCCTCTAGAGGTGATCTAGAGACGGATGTCAAAGCACTAAAATTATGGAGAAAACACTTCTCTAGCCCGCTGAATGGCAGTGAAAGTATAACATCTGGAGATGATGAACCCGATTCCCCAATCGATGACGATGCAGCGGACATTCATGAAGAAGATGAAATAGCAATTCCTCGTACAGTAAAGTGCCGGAGGCCGATGAATTGCTGGTCGAGCTATTCAAATACGGTGGCGAAGAACTGATAAGGAGCATGCATTAGCTTCTTTGTAGAATATGCTCAGATGAAAGCATGCCGTACGATTGGAATTTAAGTGTGTTCTGCTAAACTCACAATTAGAGAGACCCCACAATCTGCGCCCACTGACACGGATACTCCTTCTCAACATCGCGTTTAAGGTTCTATCAAGTGTTTTGTGTGAAAGATTAAAGTCCACCGTCAACAACAGATTAGTGCGACTTTAAGCCTGGAAATGTTGTTGAAAATAGAATCGACGCCTACCACCTCTTTATCGATTTCAAAACTGCTTTTGACAGCACGAAAAGAGGCTGCCTTTATGCCGCGATGTTTGAATTTGGTATCCCCGCAAAACAAAGACGTCTGTGTAAGCTGACGTTGAGCAACAACAAAAGCTCCGTCATGATCGGGAAGGACCTCTCCAAGCCGTTTGATGTCAAAGGAGGTTTCTGACAAGACGACTCCCTATTGCAACTTTTTCAATGTACTGCTGGAGAAATTAATTCATGATCCTAGTAGCAAGGGGCATACGTGGGCAAAAACTTTTGAAAAAGTGGGCGTGGCCTGCCCTCTAACAAGTGTAATGTACTAAACCATTTAAGTTGCAACAACCAAATTTGCTGAATACGTATCTTACAACAACTTTTGCCGACATTGCGAAAATGGATGAAACATTAAATTTTACCACCGAGATGGTACCAGAGCTTTATGAGAGCCAGTGTGATTATTGGATGATGGACGTGGCTCCGCCCATTGGGCGAAATCGAATAACACCACGCCACCATTTAAAATTCCACTCAAATACAGCGGCCAGTGTACATACATATATGTACATACATATGTATAAAATTGCTTGGATTTCAATCCTCTGGTTGACGGTTTGCACCTTAAGGTATTTCTTTGGATTTGTATTATTATAAAATGTTCGGCTGTAACCGAACTTAGCACTTCCTAGCTTGTTATTGGGTATATATTTTCTTTCTTTTAGGCATAAGAGCAAATTCAGAACAATTTTTATTGTTATCTTAGTTGGAGGTTTAAAGCAACAAAAATAAAAATAAGGTCTGTATAACCCTGAGCAAAAATGCATTTGACGGGTGAAGGGGACGCTTAAAATGTTGACATATTACAACCACAACGCATTTGGTAAAAAGTTAACCTGTTCTCATAATTTTTATTTTACTGATCTCATTTTACACCAACACTTTGGGGGGGGAAAGGTTTGTTTCGTCAAAAAAAGACCTTTTTTCGTGAATTTTTTTTGAAAAAATTATTGCTGTAGGTTTATTTTACTTATTATTATATGAAAGTACAACATTTGAAGGATACTCAAAAAAGTTTTATCGAAAAATAGCGAGGAATAACGGATTTATAGTCGATCTCTACAGGCACCTCGAAAAAAAATTGTTGTGCGGTGACCAGCCTACAGCATCACTGGATCATCCGAAACCAAAAAATCAAAATGCTTTCTTTAGTTTAATAGTTTAGCTTTCAATTGACGTCGAGTTTTTTTTAATTTTTCAATTTTTCAATTTTTGGTACCATTTTCAAGCCAAAATGACGATTTTAGACGGACAGACACGCGGACATGGCTAAATCGACTCAGCTCGACATACTGATCATTTATATATATACTTAATAGGGTCTCCGACGATTCCTTCTGGGTGTTACAAACTTCGTGACAAACTTAATATACCCTGTTCAGCGTATAAAAATAAGGTCTGTATAACCTTGCGCAAAAATGCATTTGACGAGTGACGGGGACGCTTAAAATGTTGACTAATTACAACCACAACGCATTTGGTAAAAAAGCTAACCTATTCTCATAATTTGTAGTTTACTCATCACATTTTACACTAACACTTAATTCGCTTATATTAGATTATAGAAAAGTTCCTCTGCTTCTTTATTTTTCATTAAATAAACAAGTATGTAGTATACATATGTATGTATGTATGTATGTAACATATGTGTAAACAATTTAATACCGCCTTTTACTTGCTTCGATAATTACAACAATTTCGAATTTATCAACTGGTCAGCCAATTTTTCAAACTCTTCTCTTCTCTTTTACTTTTATGTTGCTGAACGGCCTAAAGTGAATTGTCACTTATATTGAGTGATGACAAATCGTATAAATTGTATATAAACAATATGCAATTTAAATTCAAACTCCCAAATACTTTTTAAACCCAACCGGATCTTATTGCATTTTTATAATTTTCAGTTTTTTTTATATTTTTCTATAGTTTCATTACCTTTCAGAGTGAATTTAGTTTTCTTCGCTGCTTAAGACGCTTGTGTAATTTTCGCCGACGCCACTTCCCCTATTTATGTACATACACTCATTTACTCGGATACGAGTATAATGACGTGTTTGATTTTTACCTAATTTTAATCGTCATTGCTTGTCATTGAGGTCATTGGTTTTGGCGACAATATTTTCAAAAACGGTTGACCTGAATACAGGGCTTTCGGATTCAATAATTCAATAAATAAATAAACATTTGTGCAAATTGTGCTGGAATAGGCTTAAATGAATTTGCAAAGCCATTTAAAAGTGTTTATTTTACGTTTTAGTACAGCATGAATTTACCGGAGTAAATAATTAGGTCTAAGTTTGAGTAGAACCAAATATTGCATACAACGGCCATAATGAAAATTAATCTAATTTGTGACATCGGATAAATTTCTTTGTTAGAAATTCATTGCTTTAGTCATTTGATGTATAGACCACACATCATCCGAATCGAGGCTTTGTGCTCCGTTTACGTTGTTTTTTTCGGCTGAAACCATTTTTCATATTATTCATATTAGACTTGTGTGGGTTCTTAGAGCCCCAATTTGTTGTATTTTTTCGGCTGAAACCATTTTCTTATTAAACTTGTGTGGCTGACCAGTCACAGCGGAGTCACCGAAATCAGGCGAATAGCTTGCTCTGGCACTCTTACCGCAGTTTTATGCAATTGGAAACGAGTTGGTGCACTGATGTGTTCTTGAGCTCAATCGCTGGACCTACAGGCCTACAGTAAGTTCGGCAAGTCTTGTCAACAAAAAGAACTTGCGCGACTGTAAGATCCCTTTGGGCGGAGTGACCGTAAGAGGTTCTTCGCACTACTTGCCCTTAGCAAAGTCAATCTTGACACAATTGTGGTCTTCTGCCAGACTAAGATTGAAATATCTAAGTAGTCTTATAACTTATTTGATGGTTTCCAATCATCTAAATAACTCAAGATCATAGTAAGCTTTGGTTTCAGGAAGCATAACAGAAACTGCGGCTTTCCGCTGCTGAGAGAGGAAATTATAATAGCAGTACACTTCTCTCTAGATAGAACTACATCAGTAATGAATTCAAAATTATCCCAATGAACATTGCGAACTTAAATCTTACTTTTATCAACTTGAATATAAAGTTTCGTATTTTTTTAGGTATAGTATTCTGACTCCATAGTGATTTCTCATCGCTGCTTTGTGCCCTTTATTACTATAGCAAGAGCAAGACTTAAATAATAAATACCTACAAATAGTGTCAACATACCCTTTAAACGCAAAGAGTTAGAATAACAACTTTTGATTCCCATGTATGAGCGCGTTAATAAATTATAGGAGAGTCAAGCAAATATACAATGTTGCATGGATAATAATTCTAGCCATTTGATCTATGACTAGGCGGCTGCTGCGGCTGCGCAATTGTACATAGTATTGACCAAGATGACTTCTATGGCTATGCAATTTCTACGCAGCCAATTCCAAAGCTTCTTATCGCACGCTGTTCATCTATATGCCGGTGATAAATGTGCCCGCCATGCGACTGTGAAACATTAATCTTCAACTGGCGTTTGATCGTGTCACTAAATAAAATTGCCAACATTTGTTTGGCAACAAATCAGCAATAAAAAATATTATAAAGAATTTTTCACAGATGCGCAAAAACAATGATGCTACTTATCACGAATTAATTGCTTGAAAGAACGAAACAAGAGTGAAAAATTCGCAAGAAAAAAACTCTGCACCAGCGACCATCTGCAATTAGCTGCGGTTGCTTCGAACTAAACGTGTTTTCTTCCACGAAATTCCAGCTTTTATCTTTGGGATAGAACAATACTGCCACTAATTGCGTGCCATTTGAATTCTCATGCAGTCCATTTGCACTTCACAACAACGACACCGACCACCGCAATGAGCGAGTCGTAAAATTAAACCGTAAACTGTCAGACGAAAACAAATATTAGCAATTCAATTGGCGGTCATTTAGAAATTTGTACTAATGAATGCAGTGCAGCGATTTGAAAGAAGTTATCTCAGCGCAGAAAAAGAAATTGAGGGATCTGCATTGAATAGAAAACGGGTTATTTCAACTGAAAGATCTGCATTGAATAGAAAACGGGTTATTTCATTATTTGGTTATACTAGAATATATTAAATCAGATGAGATGATTCGATTTGATTCGATTTGCTTTGATTTAACAAAACAAACTGAAAGATTAGTATTGAATAGAAAACGGGTTATTTCATTAGATTGGATTAGACTAGAGGATAAATCAGATGATGATTAGATTACATTAGATTAAATTTTGATTTGATTTGATTTGATTTGATTTGATTTGATTTGATTTGATTTGATTTGATTTGATTTGATTTGATTTGATTTGATTTGATTTGATTTGATTTGATTTGATTTGATTTGATTTGATTTGATTTGATTTGATTTGATTTGATTTGATTTGATTTGATTTGATTTGATTTGATTTGATTTGATTTGATTTGATTTGATTTGATTTGATTTGATTTGATTTGATTTGACTTGATTTGATTTGATTTGATTTGATTTGATTTGATTTGATTTGATTTGATTTGATTTGATTTGATTTGATTTGATTTGATTTGATTTGTTTTGATTTGATTTGATTTGATTTGATTTGATTTGATTTGATTTGATTTGATTTGATTTGATTTGATTTGATTTGATTTGATTTGATTTGATTTGATTTGATTTGATTTGATTTGATTTGATTTGATTTGATTTGATTTGATTTGATTTGATTTGATGTCATTTCAGTCAATGAACAATAAGGTCTAACTGCCATTGAACACATCAAAATGACCGATATAACTAAACAAACCAACAGGAAATGAAATGAATGAATAACAACAACAAATATTCTCAACTTTTAAGCGCCGTGGCAGCGTGGCAGCGCTGCCTAAATAACGATGAGCGATGAGATGATGTCTTTTATCTCTCTGGCTTGTACAAGTCTCTTCAGTTTGCGCAAACATTTCAGCATACATTCAGTATGCAAATTAGCTAAATTTATAAAATCTGTAACCGTCGCTGGGCTTCGTAACATTCACAATGCCAGTTGAGCATAATGTTTGCGCAAACTTGTGCTCTCAGAGCGCATAGCTTTGCTTTTGTTTTCAGCTGCTTTTGATTTCTTTGCTTTTGGTAATCGCATCACCCAACTCCGTCCGCCCCATAATCGAGGCTGCCGTTGTTAGGGTTGCGCGCAATCGTGTTGGTGCGCCAGCCTCATCTTCGCTGTAGCGACGGATCGTCATCTCAACAGCCAACCAACAACACTGCCCCGCACTGGTCGCTTATGCTGCCATCGTCCAATTGTTATTATGGCTTAAATCGCTGCATGTTGTTGTTGTTGTTGTGCTCTATGAACTTTTGTTGGTTTTGCGTATTTTTTCATCACTCACTTCTTTTCATCTTCGTTTTTGTGTCGCTGAAGAAGCGCCGATCCGACAATAAGGCTGTAAGTACTACTAAAGTTCGTCGGCACATTTGCCAAATGAAACATTCAAATGTTGGTAACGATCGTGTGAAGACGTCTTCACTGTCCGCGGCTACGGTTTTGTGTAAAATCTTTTGGGAAAATCTATACAACTCAAACGACTTCCTCAACTGCGGGTGTCTACCATAAAGTGGTTGGTTAGCTGAAAATTTGAATTTTTCGAAACAACTTCAAACTGTTTATGAAAAAATAAAAAAATATTTCAAAATAAACTGTGCTATAAATAAAAACATGATTATATAAAAACAATGTTAACTCAAAATCATAAGTGTGCTGTGGAAACTTTCAAATCATATTGTTGGCATTTTATAAAAAGAAAAACAGAATTATGCTACAGAAAGCTATATTTTTAAGGTTCTAAAACCCGTAATAAAGCGCATGGTGTAAACTGAATCCTTTAATAAAAGTTTAATTTATTATATTGTGTTCTCTTAGAACAAAAGCAACAGCGAAGAAATATGTAAAAGTCCTTGCAATAAGCTTGAAGGCGTATAAATGATGCTCACAGCTTCTGAAAAAACATACAAACAAGCCAAAAAAGTTTGGAAAACTTAATTTGTGTTATTCGTATTTGCGTTCGTGTTGGATAAATATTTATGTTAAATAATGTAGAAGCAGAAAATTTAAATTTCTTGCTACTAAAATTGAAATATATAATATTATGCACATACATATGTAATAAAAACTAATAAAATAAATTTTGCCAATAGAATTACTTACACAAAAATATGTTAAACAAAGACTAGTCACTAAAAACTGAACATTAAATTTTTTACCCATGAATAATGCATAGAATAAATAAATAGATAAATGCATAGAAATTTAAAGTAATAAAACAAAACGTGGTTCAAAGGAAAGTTTTCGGACCGAAAGTTAGCCAAATGGAAAAGTTTCAATGAAAGTACTTGCAATTATATAATTTATATAACATTCAGCTGAAAATAAAAAATAAAAATATTAAAATTATTATAACTAAAGCTTCCAGACAAATAAAAATACTGAAAATTAAATATTACAGTTAAATATAATATTCTTAAAAAAAAACATTTGTCCAAATTTATAAGGATTCAAAGGATCGAGATTTCTTGGAAAAAATTTTTTTTGAGATTGAGAATTGAGATTTATTTTAAAGGTAGAAATATATATTTTCAACAATTTTTTAAAGAATTTTATTATGAAAAATCAGTCATACTTATAGGTTTTTCGTTTATAAATTATATTCAAAAAAACACTTAAATTTTTTAAAGCTTAAATTATTGTAAATAACGTTTGTATTTGAATTCGATTTATTTTCCAATTAGCACTGAAAAGATAATTTTAACACTTTTTAATGTATTAAAAATCAACAGTAACTCTGTTAATTAAATCAGTTTGTTTCAAATTCGAGGGTTTTATTACTTTCATTAATTATTTTCAGTTTCAAGGAAGTAATTATTTTTTATAAAAAATATCAACAAATAATGCTATTGTCGACTTTCAATGAAGACGTCATATTTTTCATAATTATTTTATATCTTTTCTAGCAAATAATTCCATAGAGTTTAGGAAACGATGTGGACATTTTTTTTAATTTTGACACAATAACGAAAATTCTTAATAACATTTTTTTGGTTCGTTTTGATACTGTTTATTTTAAATTTTTAAAATTAAAAAAATTTATTTTTCTATAATCTCTGCATTTTATTTTTTAATTTTGATACTGTTTTGGAGTATTTATTTTAAATTTATATTACTATTTTTTAACTTTTTTCAATTTTTTTTCTGTCTTGTTTACCATCCAAAGGTTCATTTAAAAAAAATCATAAATAATAAAAAAAAATTATTTGGTGATTATATACGTGTATATAATAATTTTGTTTTTAATTTTTCATAATTGTTTTTTAATTTTATTTCTGTTTTGGACTGTTTATTTTAAATTTACACTGTTTTGAATTATTTGTTTCAAATTTATATACATTTGTTTTAACATTTTATAATTTCTCTTTTAATTTTGATACTGTTTAGAATTGTTTATTTTAAACTGACATTATTATTATTTTTTAATTTTTTTTACTGTTTTGGATTGTTTATTTAAAACAAAAATCATATAAATTATATAATTTCCAACAAATTTTACAACAATTAAAAAAAATATATATAATTAATTTTTTAATCTTTATTGTTTTTTTTTTTCTAATTTTGATTCTGTTTTGGATTGTTTATTTCAAATTTATATTAATGTTTTTTACTGTTTTGGATTGTTCATTGAAAAAAAAATCATAAAAAATTAAAAAAAAAATATATAGTTGCCAATAAATGTAAAAAAAATTTATATTACCATTTTTTTAATTTTGTCTATGTTTTGAATTGTTTATTTTAAATTTATGTAATTTTTTTTTTAATTTTTATAATTTTTTTTAAATCTGATACTGTTTTGTATTGTTCATTTTAAATTTATAAAACTTTTTTTTAATGTTTTTTATTTTTTTAATTACGTTTACACTAAAATTTAAATTTTGAACAAAATTTTAGTCAAATCAAATTAGAAATTAAGTTTTAAATTTAGAGAATATAAAATAGCAAAAATTTAACTACTTTATTTAAAATTTTGATAAAAAGTTTTTGGCATCGAAATAATTTTATGAGATTGAAACTTCATTTTAAAGCATAAAATATCAGCAAAGTTAGTACTTAACAAGCTACAAAAGAAATTTTCTTAAAAAAAAACGCAACGAAATTTCGGAATATATACATTTTCTTAATCGATCTTCAGTAAATTATTCTATTATCTTTGCATTCATTGTGTTAACTAATTATTATAATAAAAGAGCTCTGTGTGGCTTCTCATATTTCTTTTTATCAAAAAATTAAATAAAACTGTTTAAAATATGTGGAAACGTTAAACGATTTCTTAAATGCTATCGACAAAATTCCGAAAATCTTTTGAAGGCGGAAATCAATTGTAGATTATTACATTAAAAAATAAAAGAAAATAAAAAAATAATAAAAGTAATAATAAATATAATTAAATAACAAAATTAAAATTTTATTTAAATAACTCTTCACTGTTATTATTCAATTCTTAACCTTTTTTGAGTATTGCATTTTAAATTACTAACTTTTTTATCCCACAGTATAAAAGTTTCAAAAAGAAAATACGAGCAAATAAATATATTTACTCTTTGGGAGCAACATATAAAATTTATTTTTAAAATCATATGTAAAATATGAATATTTGCATAATATTATTAAACTTTAACTAATTTCATATTAGCCTTTGTGTCGGCTAGTAATAACAGAATAACTGAAACTTTTACTTGTAACTTTTTATGCAGGGAAAACTATATACATACATACATAAAAAAAACTTAAACAATTAAACCAACCAAACAAATAAAAACTATTCCTTCAGACTTACAGCACAATGTAATTAAGGGCGTCAAGAATATAACCAACTTTAATAGTTAACAAAGTACCGAAGTTGCATGAAACAAGCTTTGAAATAACAAAAGGCTAAAAAATGGCAAAAGAGCCAATAAAAATCATAATAAAAACCAATGAGAACGCTAAAAACATAAAACCAACAAAATAAGTGTACGACATACATATAAACATTTATTCGAGTACCGAACATGAAATGAGCCACAGCGGCAGACAATGTGAAGCAAACGTGCCACACTCGCCGCGCAGGCGCTTTGCACATAACATATAATCTGTTTAACTTGGCGGTTTTCCCTTAAATTTTTTATACAATTTAATTTTTTTTTTTGTTTTTTGTTTGGTTTTCGCCTATTTGTTGTTGTTGCTGTTATTATTATTTATTTAGTTGTTTTCGCTTTTGCTTTTGCATTGAACATTCGCAGAGTGAAAATGAAAAGGCAGCTTGTGCCTTATTCTGTGATTACATCAAATTCACAGCGAAATAACGGCAACAGCAAAGATTAGCGCACGACTAACACATACGCACACTAACAAATACACATACACAATTACACAGCTATCGCCACACTTATATAAGGAAAAATAACTTTAGAAAAATATCACAGCGAGAAAGAGTGTAACTTTAACTAAGGCAAAGAAATCGAGTGCAAGAAGATAAGAAACAATAACAAACAACAATAATAACAGCAGCGGCATACATCAAGCCAGCAGTGACAGCTAGCAGTGACAGAAATGCGACCTTTTAAAGGTGAGTCCAAGGCGACCTTTATCATTACATACACATGTATATATACCTGTATTTATACTAAGCCACAAAATATATTTATGCACTGTGACCTCTGTGTACCTTAAGTTTTAACTGCTGCTCTAACTGTTCAAAATATTTGTAGCAAAATATTAAACGTTTGTAATGACTAAGAGTTTGATGCCCGAGACTTCGTATTACCATAGAGTGGCAACCAGCTCTTAGAAATATCTAAGCTTCCTTTAACTTCTACACTCGTTTCATAATAAAGTTGGTATCACTAACTCGCTCTCTGCAAAAAGTTTGTTTATATTGGATTTTATATTATTTAAAAAGAATTAACTCTTATCTCTATCAAACATATCGAGGAAACTACATATGTACATAATATCAGCTGACATTTACCTTGTAAGATGTATTAAAAACAACCCTGAAAAAAGTAAAGAAAAACTTCATTCCGCATCAAATTCACCAAGCAACACCTTATTCCAAGCAGAGTCCATACCTTTCCGTCTTCTACAAACAATTATAACACTGGTCTATAATGTTTTTCTTGCCCCAGATTAAAAATCGATTTTAGATATATTTCTGCTCACAGTACATGAAACTATCATTGATTTTGTAAAATTTTCTCCCGTTTATTTTTAAATTATTTTTTCCATCTAACATTAGAAAAATCATAGAACATGAAACAAAATAGCATATATATTTTGTGATAAAAAAGTAAAGAGAAATTGTAAATAAAACGCAAAATATTTAATTATTCGTCAATATTTATTTTGTCATCTTCAAAGTAACCCCCACCAGATGTAATACACTTATCCCAAAACAATTATCATAAACCCATTTTGCATGACCTACAGCGAATTTTATTTCATCTCTTCGATCGACTGAAAACGGGTTCCACGGAGCGGCAATTTCAGTTTGGAGAACAAGAAAAAATCACACGGAGCCATATCTGATGAATACGATGGTTGACCGATAGTATTCATTTCGTTTTTGGCTTTAAATTCGGTCACAATCGTGACTCGATGCGATGGTGCATTATCATTGTGTAAAATCCATGAATTTTTGTTCCACAATTCCGGCCGGTTCCACGGAAGTTCTCATGCAAACGCCTCAATATACGGTCAAAGAGAACTCCTTATTGACCTTCTGTCCCTCTGGAACAAATTCATAATGCACCAAACCACGAATATCAAAAAAACCATGAACATATCCTTGATTTTTGAGCGGCTTTGGTGTGTTTTTTTTTTATTTCGGCTTTTTTTCCCATCCATTGCAATATTTTTCAATGTCAAGCTCATAACGCATGTCTCATTCGTATTTAAAATGCTCTCCGTGAATGTGGGATCGGAAATCGCACCATCAAGTCTCTTCAAAGAGATCTGTTTACGGTACTATTTTCGAAGAAAATACAGTTTTATCGTGACGAGTCAAGCAAGAACGGGTTTTATGCCCAAAATGTCAACCAAAATCTTTGTGTTATTTGTTGGTGGTGTGAGATCTTTAACACTTGCTTAAGGAATTTAATTTTTTCAATATTTTCATCAGTTGAAGAGGTCGAAGGGCGTTCAGAACAAGGCATGTCTTCAACGATTTCGCGACTGCCTTTATGCTTTTGTTAAAACTATATTCGCACCGATTTCGCACACGAAATTTAGTTAGAAATACAAAACTTGAGACAAATTGTAAACTGACAGGAAAAATATATGCTTTATTTCATTAAAACGCCTCTTATGAGCATTTATTTTATAGTTTTCTAGTTAATAATTTTTTTTTAAGAACAAAAGGTAATCTGCCATCATGTACCGATCCCATCAAACATGATACAGTTCTTTCATAACTTTTAGTTCTTAGTGGTGCAGCTCTTAAGCTTCCTCTCTATAGATTTTCACTTATCCGCACATCTTTTCAGATGCTTGCGGAGATAATCTATAATGATTCTCGTAGTTGCTCGTAAAGTCTAAAAGTTTTTCGTCATATTTTACTTAATTTCTTCATTATTTGGTGCTTTATAATTGCCTAGGAAATTATCGGCTAGCGACACTAAACTTCTCGAAGCTTCATTTTCTGGAACAGACAGAATTTTGATAAAATCTGTATCCGTACGCTCCCAACGCTTTGACAAATTGTTTTATTATTTCTAGCTTTATCATTTATTACTATCCTGAGCTCATTTTAAAAACAAAACTTTGACGTAGATATTTCAACCGTCACTTTCACTGGTAGAAATCCCATGATGTTTGAATTCAAAAAAGAAATTTTCATTGTGTAAAAGAGAACTTTTTTAAAAAATAGGTCTGGACACCTCCACGATTGATATCTTAAAACCTTTCGCATAATTGCGGTAAAGTGACTAAGATTGGGGATATTGTATATGCGAAAAAGGAGCGCCATCCTTAAATCATGATAGGAAAAATAAATATCAATTTTATTAAGCCTATAATTGATGAAAGTTTAAGATAGGCAAGAATCAAAAAAACGTGAATACATTCAATACTTTCACGAATAAATTCCTAATCTCTAATGTATCCAAGGCATAAAACCAATTAAATTGAATTGTTTTCATTTTTCAATTTCTATTTGCTTCAACTTCAAATCAACTGAATGTAGATGAAAACTGCAATCAAGCCTTTAGAATATGAGTGTTTTTTTTTTAATAAAATATTCTTCGTAACCATTGAAAGTTATAAATTTTGTTTTTGAGGCAAAATAGACTTAGAAGGGGTGCAGAATTTGTCATTTGCCTCGAAAGAAATTAATATGATAAGGAAAATATGCGGAACAACTTTCTTAATTCATCTCAATTCCACATAATTTGGAAGTGCATTGTTAACACTAACAACAACAATATTTGATGCTTAACAGGCATTAAATAGCACTAACAGTTGTAAATAGCAATGCTTAACCCGTCAAAGCGACAAAACCAGCTCTGCAACTTTGTGACTTTGTTGCCTTCAACGCCGCGTTGGTGTTGCTGTTATTGTTGTTATTATAAATTTTGCAGCGAATTGCAAATTTTGAAAGGTTACGACGCCACTCTGCTGGCGACTGTATGCTGCAACAAATGCAGCTTTGTTTGACAGCAACAAAAACAAAATTACTAACATCAAAATAAGAAATAGAAATGAGCATATCCTCTATGCGCTTGCGAGCGAAAAAACCGCTTAAAACAAAAAGCAAAGTTTGGCAAATAAAGCAGCAAACAAAGCAACGAACGCCAGCAGCAGCAACAGTTAAACAACTGTAAACATTTATGGCACTAACATGCACACACACGCGCACACTTGATGGCGCATCAAGCAGCTGATCAAGCAGCCAGACCCGTTTGCCGCCAAACACGCAGCGTTGCGCTTGCACTTGCTCGCCACCGTGCATTCTAATTGTTGCGTTATTCATAGCTGTTGGCAATGTACCATCGCGACCAAACTGACGCTGCACAGTAATGAGTGTGAGTGTGTGATTAGGGCATACATGTGCATATACTTATACAGAAATTGTCTGATTATTGCTTGCTTATTGATGTGCCATACATCAGAAACCTTGCAGCGTCTGCGTGATCTTGTTTTCAGCTGTCCAATCGAATACCATCACATCTCGTTTTTTGTTGAACTTAATTACACAAATATGGATATATAGTACAAATGTTCATTTAAAATAAAACTGTAACCAATTCGTGGTGAATGTGCGTACCTCAAAGCATTTGAAGCAGCAAATTAATTTTAGTCATAAAATTCTGCATTTTCTTACAATACAACTACGAAATTTATTTGTTTAGATAATATTTATAGTCGCGTATCGAAATTGCGTAAGTGCTCTTGAGCGCATGCGCACTATTTGAGAGCTTTTAGTCATTTGATATTGGTTCTGATCATAATCTGGCTGAAATGTTCGTCCTGCTTAAAAATATTAGGTTGTCAAAAAAGTCTTGCGGTATTTTCGCTAGTTGGCGCTGAAAGCGCGTAGTTTTAGTTTTATTCGTCGCATCGGGTCATGCTATACCTTTTTGGAAAGCTCATTTCACGCGCTAACACGTGTTAGATTGATTGTTTTAAGTCATTCGTGAATTATAGCGTCGCAAACATGGAGCAAAATAAAGAGAAAATACGGCATATTTTACAGTACTACTACGATAAAAGCAAAAATGCATCTCAAGCCGCCAATAAAATTTGTGCAGTTTATGGACCCGTTACAGCTTCCATTTCCACCGCACAACGATGGTTTCAACGTTTTCGTTCTGGTGAAAAGGTGGGCGAAGATGCGCCACGTTCCGGAAGGCCTGTCGTCGAAAATTGCGATAAAATCGCTGAATTGGTCGAAAGAGACCGGCATAGTAGCAGCCGTAGCATCGGTCAAGAGCTGGGCATGAGTCATCAAAAATTCATTTCTATTTCAATAAAAATACCGCAAGACTTTTTTGACAACCCATTATAATAATATTAAAATTTAATTTTTAGCATAAAGTCCACAGAACGTGGATTTTCTAGTTTTCCTTAACAAGACTGTTTTTTCGGCTTCAAAATGGACACAACCTCCGCGGTTACCTCTTCAACGAACTGTATATAGAATATAGGAGATGTTGGTTATATACTCGGGCGCTCAATCATTATAGCTTTCACAATATTCATAAACTTAGTTATCAAAAATCTCTTTGCATATTTTGTTTGTGTTTACTTTCGCCTCTTTCGGATGTCTACTCGGTTGACCTTTTGTGCTCGAAGTACTTGTACTTTTTTTAAGCACTTTTTGAGATGGACTTTAGCTCCTTCAACGTATTTTGTTTTATCTCTTCGATCGACTGAAAACCAGTTCCACGGAGCGGCTCAGTTTGGGGAACAAGAAAACATCAAACGGAGATGAATCTAGGCAATACAGTGATTGATCGATGGTATTCATTTCGTTTTTGGCTTTAAATTCGGTCACAAACGTGGCTCGTTGCAATGGTGCATTATCATTGTGTAAAATCCATGAATTGCTCTTCCACAATTCAGGACGTTTTCGATGGCAGCAAGAAAATTTTATTGGTCGTCAATTCTACATTATTTTTCTCAGAGTTACAAAGTTACTCGAACCTTCAATTAATACGTTCATTCAGAATTCTAGAATTAATCTCATTAGTAGTACTCATTTCATATCGCAAATTTTTGTCATTTACTGGGAACTTTGCGAAGTGGCAGCTGTTCACTTTCCATAACACTTATTTTGCACAAAGATGCAACTGAAAGGTTATTTTCACCGGCACCAATGGTAATGTGGCGCAAATCATAAATCTGTAAAATGAGCAAGAGAAGGAGAGAGCTGGTACACTGTTATGCAATGGAGCGCTCATACAGCAAATGTTGCAAATTGTACCCTTTATAAACGTTTAGTATAAGGGTGTACAAAAAGCAGCAAATTTTTGTCACTATGAAAGGTTTTTCATATCATCAATATTAAATGCTTCAAATTCCTTCAGTCCTATCCCTTATCACATCTCTTTATATTTTTTGAAGTTGCAGTTTTTGTCTTTTTATGGCCAGCATATCCTCATCCATTTCCATTTCTTGGAAATATTTAGTTTTCGCAGCCATAGAGAGTTGCATAGAGACAGCTTTAAATAGTAATGATCCTTATGCTATATCCTTCACAACACATAACATTTAAATTTGTCCCTTGCAGAGCTTACCATTCGCAGGTACATGAATGTTCTATTTTACCGGTAAGGTTTCGGGTTTCCGTCAATTAAGCAGCATTCTAAAAAAAGTTTGAAAAATAATTGTGTCACTATAAAAAAAGCAACAAGAAAACACAGTATTCATTATTCAAAAATAACAACAAATCTCCAGCTTTTTTTAGTATCTTGAAGAAAGTTTTTTGCGGAAAAATCGCATATGCGAGAAATGCTGTAGTCTAGCACTAGTTTCGAGTCAATGATTTTAAGGCGAAGTTTTTTAGAGATTATAAGAACTTTTTCGTCAGTAGTTGGGATATTTGAATGAAATTTAATCCGAAGTTGCATTTTGATATTATATTAATAATTTGTTCAAATTTGTCAACTATACCACATATCTCCCTTAAAAGCGATTATTCAGATTTTCAACATCTCCTTAAAAATCGCTGGCTCGAAACGGGTTTTAGACCCACACTCTCTTAGGCAAGATTGTTCAGTTTGTTCTGTAAAACATTTCTCACAAATGCGATTTTATAGAAAAAATCGACGCGCTTTAAAGTAGATATCTTGACTAAATCAGAATATGTTATAATCCATATAATGAAGCAGCGATTTGCGCGTTAGGCGTTATATTCGCAAATAAGAAATATTTGTGATTTGTAAGCAAGTTCCAAACACTTTTTATACTCTCGCAACAAAGTTGCTAAGGAGAGTATTATAGTTTTGTTCGCATAACGGTTGTTTGTAAGTCCTAAAACTAAAAGAGTCAGATATAGGGTTATATATACCAAAGTGATCAGGATGACGAGTAGAGTTGAAATCCGGATGTCTGTCTGTCCGTCCGTCCGTCTGTGCAAGCTCTAACTTGAGTAAAAATTGAGATATCATGATGAAACTTGGTACACGTATTTCTTGGCTCCATAAGAAAGTTAAGTTCGAAGATGGGCAAAATCGGCAGACTGCCACGCCCACAAAATGGAGAAAACCGTAAACCTATAAAGTGTCATAACTAAGCCATAAATAAAGATATTAAAGTGAAATTTGGCACAAAGGATCGCATTAGGGAGTGGCATATTTGGACGCAATTTTTTTGGAAAAGTGGGCGTGGCCCCCTACAAAGTTTTTTGTACATATCTCGGAAACTACTATAGCTATGCCAACGAAACTCTACAGAGTCGTGTTCTTCAAGCATTTCCATATACAGTTCAAAAATGGAAGAAATCGGATAATAACCACGCCCACCTCCCATACAAAGGTGATGTTGAAAATCACTAAAAATGCGTTAACCGACTAACAAAAAACGTCAAAAACACTAAATTTTACGGAAGAAATGACAGAAGGAAGCTGCACCCAGGCTTTTTTTAAAAATTGAAAATGGGCGTGGCGCCGCCCACTTATGGACCAAAAACCATATCTCAGGAACTACTATACCGATTTCAATGAAATTCGGTACATTATATTTTCTTAACACCCTGATGATATGTACGAAATATGGGTGAAATCGGTTCACAACCACGCCTTCTTCCAATATAACGCTATATCGAATTCCATCTGATGCCTTCTCTGTATAATATATACATTAGGAACCAATGATGATAGCGGAATAAAACTTTACACAAATTCGGTATTTGAAAAATATGTAAATGACGTATAATGAAATCTCGATTATCACTTTATGATGCGAGTGTATAACATGTTCGGTGACATCCGAACTTAGCCCTTCCTTAGTTGTTTCCACTAATTTTCTCAAAAGCCAAATAAAGCTTTTATAGACATATATGCAATCATATATTTGTTCATGCTTTAGTGTCATGTGTTTCGTTTGCTGAAACTCACATTGCTCAAATAATTTCTTACTCGTTTAACTCCTGATTATTTGCAATTACTTACTATTTTTTTTTGCCTTGTGCTTATTTTGATTTTAAGCTGAAATTTATTACTTTTCAAAAAAATAGGTGCTTACACATATTGTAACCATCGTCAATGTTTAATAAGTACTCGATCATTGTTTGGTAAATTTAGCAAACAAAACCTTAAATTAAAGCTTCTCGTTCACGACAAATGAATAACTATTTAACTTGATATTTTTATAACATTTGGACAGAATATCGTAATTCACAAATTTTTTGGCCATAAATATTAGGGTTAAGCAACTTAGGTAAAGAAACCGAATTAAACAATTTTGTTAAAATTTTATCTCAGTACAGCAGCAATTTCGTCGCCCTCAGTTTTTATTATTTTCGTTTACTTTAGGATTACCAAGAGCGCTGAATCCATATCAGTATACTAATAATACAAGATTAAATATTTCATATTCATATTTTTAATTACTCATCTAATTAACCATTTATCTGCCTAAACTGAACCATTTTAAACACTTTGCTATTGTTTGAGTGGCTTAATTACTCGTAAAACCAATTAAAGTCACCGCTTTAAAATAGAAGCAAAGTAAATGGCATCGAGTTTGTTGCTTAAGTCTTTTATGTCGCCTTTAGCAAATAACGAGCGCAGCCAGCATTCAATCCAATATATAATTTTGGGAACTGTGAATGGGCCGTAGCGGCCTTGAACTCTGCGCACCGTAGCAGTACACGCACACACACATGCTTAGCTTTGTAGGTGTGTAGGTGAGCTGCTTGGCGGCGGTATGATCGCAAAAACACGTGCCACAGTTGCAAAACCACAATCTGCCAATCAACAGCAACCAGCAGCCATCGTCACCGCCACCATCGGCAGTGATGCTGGCGCGCGGCGGTTACGGCATTCGCCGCTATTGCCGACAATTATTGCTTGCAACATGAGACCCCGCAATGCCAACAGACAGAAAATAATGCGCAGATTAAGCAGAGGTCGTCGTCGCCGTCGCCGTCGCCGCCAGCAAATAAATGCTCACCAAAACCGCGGCAATAAAAGATTATGAATTTAAAATTGTGCTTAATGGTAGGCAAGCGGCAAAAGCGGTTGGTGTGGCACACTTGGCGACACAGAAAACTTAACACAATCATTACGTTGCAACAGCAAAAAGTCGCCATTACCCGTGTATGTGTTTGTACGCGTGCGGCTGTGTTTGTTTCACCTACAATTTTTTTAAGCGGTTGGCTAACGCTTTTCACAACTTCTTGAGCATTTTCCGATTTTATGGTATTTTTATGAATTTTCGGTGGAAACCCTCGCCAAACATTAATTTAATCAACACAACTTATAATTATGAAGAAAAGAAGCTAAGTGCTTTATGCAAATACGCTCAATTATGCAAAAGCGTGAATAAATTAAGTTATTTTGGGAAACTTGCGCCGAGGAAAATTTTAATTTGTGAGAAAAGTGTGTGTATTGCATAAAGAAATCGCGTTGAAGGAAAATATTTATTTCGCAACGTGCAGATAAGTACTTGAATGAATTAATTTTCGGCGTTAAGCAATAAAAAATAATAATGTAAATTTTATACCCATAATACTGCCATAAATCGGTGAATACTAAACAATATTTTACCGTTAGTTTTTTCGAAAATATCCAAGATTTTGCTCAGGCATGCGAAATTTTCACTAAAGCTTTATACATTCGAAATTTATTATTTTAAATAAAATATTTCTGAATTAAACCCAAACTCATGAAAAGTAAAATATTTAAACTCAATGCTTACGAGAGAAAAGTCTCTAACAAATTTTTTTTTAATACCTGAACTCGTTATTTGGCGCATCATTATATTCTTTATGACATTACTATAAATAGTAAAGTCAATAAGGCAACATTTTACAGAAATATTTTATGTAACATAAAATGACATGAAAGCAACTCCAATGACTCATATTTAATGAGTTCCAACTTCACCATCATTTACATAGTTATCTCTTTAGACTGTAAACCCAAATACTGGGTCAATATAGTTATAAAACATATGTGTGATCCCTCTGACGATCGTTCATTAACTGTCGCCTTTCGTTGCTGTCATTGGCTTCCTCGCATTCGCCTGTCTTCTGTTGGACAGCAGAGTTGCCATCGCTTACATATGTTATTAATTCACATTCATAAAATGTAACTATCGCCAGCACTTATATTGACCTAAGTAAATGGATATGATAGACTTTTTCGCGTTTAGTCCCTTGGCAAAGCAGCCGCATTCTATGCAAGCACTGCGTCTTCTCCTATCAAGCCCATTGCAGTATCAAGTTAAGTGGCCTGGTCCAAAGCAGCGAAAAAACCTTTCGGCAGCCTGCAGTTAACAGCCAATTTTAATGCGTGCCTGTCGGCTCAATACGTCAGCCTTATCCTCACCGAGCGTTATGTATGCGCTTACCTGCTCTATTATGTTGGAAGCTCTTATGTTTATCGTCGAGTTTTCGATAAAATAGACAATAATAAAATTAATGAAAATAGAGAAACAAAGATAAAAGTTGATCCTGAATGTCCTGATGGACCTAAGCAAGTTTTGAATTCCTTATGAAGTGTAAGAAGGATTGAATTTCAAAAAAATATGTCATCGGTGTTCCTATAGCGCTTCTTTTATAGCTCCTGCTACTTGCTATTTTGTTGAACTCGAGGTCTCTAATCACTTTAGTAGCCTTTAATTTAAGGTCGGCCACAGTTGCAGATTCTTGGAAGGTGGTCTTGAGTGTCTCGCAGAAACTGGCTTTTATGGACTGTCCCTTCTCCAGCTCTAAAGGTAGGGTCTCTGGCTCTTGTTTTGCGGATCGCGTTGATCTTAGTCTCTGCTTCTTTAAGATTTGACTTCCCACGGATGTTCTTGAAGACTTCGGCGTAGCTATTTTCGTCGCTTAATGATCACGGCTGGTGATTGTGGTTGGGACCTGTTATTTGCTCTCTGATTTGCAATTATATTCCTTCCTTGTTGTCTCTCTTTTGTGTTTTTGTGTTCCGTTCTTTCATATGCGGGGGTCTTCCCTGCTTTTTTGATCAAGACCTTTTTCCACTAGCCATCCTTTTCATTTCGTGATCGCACTTTTTCTTGAAGCTTCACGGGGCTTGTCGCGCGCCGCTTCGAGGTTATTGGCTCTGGGCTTAATTGAAGACCTGCGAGGGAGGAGACGGAGGTGAGAACAGTCATTTCTATAAGGCTCTTACGTACAGAAGTGATAGAATACTGTCCTCACCAGCCCTTTGTCAACTTAATCCGTTGCAGGTTTCCACTACTCTATAATCAGAATCTTACTGGCCTCATTCCTGATGGGTGCTTGCTCCTGGTTTTCGTCGAATACTGTGAAATTTAGTTCCTGCTCGCTGTATTGTTCCCTCGTCGCTTTGTTGCCTCCCTCTCGTGGGTAGGTTCTGGTGCAACCCCCGTGGGGGTTGTGGACGCTTTTTTAAAGGCGACATCATTTCGCCTCTTCACGAGAGGTTCATTGGGCGCATTAAGCGTTTTGAGCCAAGCCCACTTCTCCTAGAGGTCTTTATCGGAGACTGTGTCTTAATATTCGCAGCTAAGCTACTTAGCATAAGCCGTCCACTATCGGCCAGCTGTGGTTCCGGGAATAGCCTGAGCTCAGCCTTACACATTTTCAACAATTTCCAATTAAACAATTCAATCAAATCAATTAGCCAGTGCCCTGTTAGCACGCTTTTATTGCATTTTATTATTTGCAAATTTGTTGCAATGCCGCAGATAAAAATCACCGTAAAAATGCCAGAGCAAAGCAAATGCGAACAAAATGGAAAGAATAAATATTTGAGATGAAAATCGGAAAAATCAAATAACTATAGCGCAAGCAAAGCTGGGCGCTATGAAGACCCAGAAGAACGCCAACAATGCCGCAACGCAACTGCGGCGGAAATTCCGGCTGCGCATATTTTGTTTATTGTGGCTGAGTCGTGGCAACAAAGCGCAGAAACAAAAACAACAAAGCGAATCACAAGGCAAACAGCCTTTATGCCGGTTGCCACTACTGAGCTGGCTCACGCCTGAAAATTGCAAATCTACCAAGCTATGCTGCGCCAACGTTTGTAGAATATTTTTGCATTGTTGTTGGTATTATTTTTATGGCGTAGAATCTATTTACCCATTTTTATGCTGCGGCTCAATGTTGCTGCCATGCCACTGCGAGCAATTTGTTGTTGCTGCCGGATGAGAAGTGGTTATAACACAGCGTCATCAAGCGAGTTCACACACGCACACCTATACATACTTCTATATTTACACATAAGCGCATATTTACTTTGTTTTTTTTTGTTGTTGTTGTATTTATTTGAGCAATTTCGGCAATTTGATTGCTTTTTCATATGTTATTATTGTTTTCGTTGCCGTTTTTGTTTACAAATCGTAGCGGCATTTGCGTAAAATTTGGCGCTTTCTTGTTGTTGTTGTTTACACATTGTAATCGCTGTGCCGCTTTATGCACAACTACACTTTTGTGGCAACTGACGCCTCTGGTGTCAAGTCGGGTTCGTTGCTTAAGTCTTTTGTGTAGTCGAATAAAGCGGCATTGAATCGCATCGAAGACAGACAAATTAGCAAAGAGGCGCTTCGCGTTGCCGAACTCTTTGTTTGAATTTTGTGTAGTGAATTAAAATCCCTAATGAGTATTGATAATTAAGTTTATTGAAAGAAGAAAATTTATACGATAATTGTCCATTGTCGGTGCTAGTAAAACGGCGAAGTGATTTTGAGTTGTTTACTTGGAAATTCAAGCAAAATAATTAGAAATTTCAACACGCCTTCATGTGAAATAAATTTATTAAATTTTTGGACACTTTTTCTCAGCATATAATATTGGTATTATCTCACACTGACAAACAAAATCTGAGTTTCCGATATAGTTACATTCCGTGCTTTTACATGGTAGGTACTGTAAAAATTTGTAATTAAAAGTTAAATTAGATTATAATATATGGCTGATCAAAGACCGCACGTGGACTACCATATGTAGTCCTTTGAAAGGCCATAGAAAAGAAGAACTCCTGTTTTTGCGATCGATTTTGGACCAAAAGGCTTTTGCGACAGAGCTTGTACCGATGGCGGCTCAGCACTGCCCAAGTTTCCGCGAAGCCCAGTTATCTAATAGTAAAGCACAAAAGGATACAGGAACACCGACCCGCTCCCATTCTGCCGATATAGGTTCTAAGGTGTATTTTCTTGCTAGCTCATCATCTTTGCAGTTTCGTGCGCTTCCGTCGTGGCCTGCACACCCGTCTTATCACAAAGACACTCGATGCTATTGATAGCATGATTAGGCACCCTTTGACCAGGCCTGAACGCATTGTTAATGAATTGAAAGATGATATCGCCTGTCTGTTATCTGAGTGGATGGTCACTTCTCTGAAGGAAGCTGCACTTCGAATCAATAAATCTACTGCTACCTTAATGGATGCATCCTAGGCCTGGAAGGAAGCCTGAAACCGGAGTTGATAGAGAACTTCTGACAGTAAAGACCAACGGTCTCTACAGCAGTACAAATCATTCGATGATTTTTTTGCTCTTACTTTTGGTTGACTTTATTCTATACACAACAAAGCATAAAACGTCTTCACAAAATTAAGTGCGCGTATATTATTATACGTATAGACTGTAGTTTGCTGCTAAAAGTGGCTGAAAGAGGTGCTTAAAATACTCCAGCTCGAATAGACTAGTTACAATGGATATTCTGTAAGACTTTGCGCCGAATTAACAGCGTTAAGCGTGTAATTTTTATAGAATTTAATGAAAATATTTTCTTAAGCATCCACTAAATGTACATGTTATAAGCTCAGATTGCACTTTAGTCCCATAAACCTAGTGAAATTATTTGCTCCTCTTAGCTAGACTTTATGCTGCAAATAGGTAAGCCTTTCATTGTATTCACAGGCTTAATGTGCATTAGAGTTAAAAATAGAAGTAGTGGATCTAGTTATATCCTTAAACTTCAAAAATTTTGTCAATAGGGAGTAAAACCATCTCATGTAAAACAAAGCACATTCTATATTTAAGGGGTCAGTAGGGTAATCTGGCCTGTCTTTTTGACATTTTTTTTTTCATAGAAATTTTTATTCTACAATAGAACATGATATGTGATATCATGAGGTATATGGTGAAATGTAGAAAAACAATTTTTCGGAATTTTTTGATGACATCTGTCGGAGAAATAGCTGGGTGAATGAGTTGCGTTTTTTCACTGGCGGACACGATTTCTCATGTTTGGATAATCTGAAACACAAAAACCCAATTTATTCTTAAAAAGTACGTGAATGGTTATCGTCTCTACTAGAATCATGAAAAAATGTTGATAAATAAAAAAAATAATTAAAATTTTATTTTTTTTAATTGTTCCCCATTTTTTTACATAAATTTTGTCATAACATTGTCAATAAATTATAAAAAAATCCTGAATCTAGTAGGAACGATAACCAGGCGTTTTGTGAACATTTAAAAAAAAAAAATAAGCAAATCGGTTGACTAGTTCGGCCGGAATCATGTCCACCATTTAATAAAAAAGTGTGTTTTGAGAAAAACGCGTTTAAAGTTTAAGGTGTATACTGCGAGCGCTCCGAAGGTCGAGCGGAATTATTATTTTTGGGCCTTTTTCGAAACCTTCCTATGGTAAAGTGGGTTTATACATTAATTCTAAGGGGATAAGGGAACAGAAAATGCAAAAAAAAAAAATTTTGAAAAAATATTACCCTACTGACCCCTTAAGAACCAACGACACATTATGGTATAACATTTAAAGAATAGTTTAGAGTAGTTCAATGTTCATGAAAAGATATCAAAAAATACGAAAACGGGAGCAATTACTCTACAGCTTGTCAGAAAGCGGTTGAATTGTGGTGGCACTTATAACTCGGTGATGGCTCATCTGATATTAAAAAAATTAGATTATGTATCAGATAGTTGCTTTCCCCTAGTAATGCTGGGCGGTCTCTTCGAAATTAAAATTTTTCACTTTTCGCTCTTTGTAAAAAAAAAGCTATTTTTGAAAAAGTCGGTTAATTTATTATTTTTAAATGAAAAATATTAAACTCTTCATCGTCACCTCATATCCGTGCAGTAGCTTTGATATTAAATATCATCGACATTCAAAAGTTGTGTTGTTAGAAAACGCTTTAATAATCCAATTGAAATTTAGGCACAACATTCTTGAGTCATTATGCATTTAGCAAGACAAAGAATACCAAAAAAAAAAAATTTTAAACGGGTGGTCCAAGTAGAGCCGTGTCAAGCTGTCATGTTATTTTTGTATCAGTATTTTATTTGGCATTTCATCATGGAAAGCCTTACAGCTGAGCAACTTTTACAAATCCTTCAACATAATTACGAAAATTCAGAACGTGTTTCGCTCACCTTATGGTCAACATACTAGCGTACTATTCGCAACACCATCACCTATCTTGAAACCCAGTATTCATTATTGGATAATATTCGAACGAATAGATCACGTCCAGCACGCTGTGAAGAAAATATGGCTGAGAGTGTACACAAAGACCGCAGAATTCGGCGCTATTCGCAGCAACTCGGACTGACGACTGTAACAACTTGGACTTACGTTGAGATCTTAAATTGAAAGCGCACAAAATTCAACTTGTACAAGAACTGAAGCCGTCGACTTCGACAGCAACATCGCTCCGTTTTACGGCCGCTTAAAAAGTTCAAAGAAGATCCGACATGTTCGTCATTTCTTGCTCAATGGGTGTGTAAGTAAGCAAACTAGCCGCATTTAGGACAGAGAGAAACTTGAAGAGATTCAAGAACTGTCATCCGTATCGCGCCATGATAACCGACTATTTGATAGCTGAAATTGAAGCTCGTAATCTCGGCGACATTTGACGCCACTTCACACACATATTTAAGAAGACACCGAAAATCAAAATGGATCACCGTATGAGTATAGCACGTAATTTATAATTTCACTGTGGCAAGTTATGTAGAAAACATAACATGAGATAATTCAATATAATAAATATAACAGTATATTTAATCGCGAAAGTAACAAAAAACATTCGGAGCCAATTTTTTCACACATTTAGCCGAATCTACAAAAATTTTAATTTTTTTCATGAAAAGTTTTTTACACATAATTTTAGTACAGGGTGGTAAGATTAAAGAAAATACAGCAATTTATTAGTTAGATAAAGTTTTTCAGTGCAAAAATCATAACTTAACTCAACCTTCCTTCTAATAAAAAAAAAAACATTGTGCGTTTATTCGAATAACCAAAATTACTCACCTTTAAGTAAATGGATCCAGCTCAGACACCTCTTCGCATGTGTATTAAACGATTATACTGAAAATAGGTCACTCAGCAACGAACAGGCACATGCACTCATCGACCTACTAGCAATCTAGGAATTTTTCTCACAACTCATTAAACAAACCAAAGCAAAGGCGTATTGTAATAAACTCAAAACACAAACAATAAGTGAAAACCCATACCCAACAATCGAACAAGAAAACAAAGAGAAATTGCAAAAGTGCAAAGAAAGGCACGCACCCACACTGATATGACACAGAGTATTCGCAGCGTCTGCCACAAGCGATGCGTAAAAACGGCAATTAGCTTTTTTTCTACCAACGAAATCGGCATGTGAACACCTCGGCTGCAACACTTGGCTGAAATCAAATCACCTACAAGACAACGCGAGTAAATAAACAAACCGTTGACATGATAATAACCCAAACAACAAACAAATCGACGGACAACAAAAACACTTCGCATTCGCGTGAGCAATGAAACGAACAGCCAATGGCAAATCGTGTGCGCAGCAAATCAACAAAAAGCAAAACATGAACACTAAAAAAAAATAATAAATAATATTAATGAAATAAATAAAAAATATGTGTGCGGCAAAAAAGCTGGTGTTGAAATCGACACAAAAGTCAACGGCAAAACCATCAATAATGGCGCACAAACACAAAACCGCCAGCTCACCTTGTTTCCCAGCGCCCACACGATTGCATCGCTCCGTTAGTTAGTCATCGGCTCGATCGTTATTTACACTTCATTAATCAGGCGAAACATTGATCGCTGCAATGCGAGGCGGATGAGCGTCTTGTTATTGTTGTTTGTCTACAACCACACGGTTAAAGTGGCATCTTCAGTTGTTGTTGCTCGTGTTGTTTTTGCTCTTTTTTATGCTTTGCTGCGTTGCAAGTGCGTTGCAACCTGTTGGTTAGAGTCGCGTTAGATGCCTCGAATAAGGTCGTCTCACAGTGGGATTTCTGGAGTTGGTGAGGGAGTATGGCGGAGAGGAAGCTACAATTTACTGTTGTGTGAAACGACGCGTGTTTAACTCTATTGTGGCATCGCCAAGTTTTTGTTAGAGGCTGTTTCTTGCTAACTTTTGATTGCTAAGATTTTTTGTATTGTAGTCAAGTGGGTGTAGGGGTCAAACCACCTTTTTATACCCTGAACAGGGTATATTAAGTTTGTCACGATGTTTGTAACACCCAGAAAGAAGCGTGGGAGACCCTATAAAGTATATATATAAATGATCGGTATGTTGAGCTGAGTCGATTTAACCATGGCCGTCTGTCTGTCTGTCCGTCTGTCTGTATATATAGGAACTAGTCCCTCAGTTTTTAAGATATCCTTCTGAAATTTTGTAAACGTCATTTTCTCTTCAAGAAGCTGATCATTTGTCGGAACGGCCGATATCGGACCACTATAGCATATAGCTGCCATATAAACTGAACGATCGGAATCAAGTTCTTGTGTGGAAAACTTTCACATTTGACAATGTATCTTCACCAAATTTGGTATAGATTATTTTCTAAGGCAACAATGTAAAAGAAATGCACCTGTGAATGGTATATTAGCTTCGGTGCCGCCGAAGTTAACGTTTTTACTTGTTCTTCTTTAATGACGTAGACACTTACACGGTTATAGCCGAGCTACCAACAGCTCCTCAGTAGTTTCGCAATTTGGCGCCTATTCGATATACCAATTGCAGGCAAACCCTTACCCATCTCATATCTCCAACAAAATGGAGGCCGTTTTCCTCCTCTACTTCCCCCGGCGGGTACTGTGTCGACTACTTTCAGAGCTGGAGTATTTTCATCCATACGGACGACATGACCTAGCCAGCGTAGCCGCAGTTTCTTAATTCGCTGTACAAATTCAATGTCGTCATATATGTATCTCGTACAGCTTATCATTCCATCGAATGCGGTATTCGCCGTTGCCAATGCGCAAAGGTTCATAAATATTCCGTAGAATCTTTCTCTCGAAAACTCTTAACGCCGACTCATCAGATGTTGCCATCGTCCATGACTCTGCACCATATAGCAGGACGGGGATGATGACTGCCTAATAGAGTTTGGTCTTTGTTCGTCGAGAGTGGACTTTACTACTCAATTGCCCATGAATTGAAGAAGTCAGACGATGTGTAGTCGCTTTGTCTAAAACCTCGTTTGTTATCGAACGGCTCTGTGAGGTCCTTCTCGACACTGATGGAGCTTTTGGTATTGTTCAACGCCAGTTTACACAGCCGTATTACTTTTGCGGGGATAACAAATTCAGACATGGCGGCATAAAGCCAGCTCCTTTTCACCGGTCTTTTCCAAGTTTTGGCGCATGGTGAATATTTGACCCGTTCTTGATTTCCCAGGCCTAAAGCCACACCGATATGGTCCAATCAGTTTGTTGACGGTGGATCTTAACTCTTTCACATAGTACTCTCGATAGAACTTTATATGCGATATTGATGAGGTTTATCCCACGCTCTTTATCAGTTCTTCGCCACCGTGTTTGAATAGCTCGGCCGGCAATCGATCGGCCCCGCCGATTTGTTATTTTTCAGGCGAGTAATTGCTATTCGAGCTTCTTCATGGTCGCGCAGTGGAACGTTTGCTCCATCGTCATCGATTTTTCGTATTTTTGAAAGGTATTACATACAGTTTCGGTCCAACCGATGTTAAGGTTCTTTTAGTTTTTTTTTAATTTTTAAGAAATGTTAAGCTTTAATTATTTATTAACTCAATCAAGTTTTCACTGGCCTTAGTATCATCAAAAGAAAACACGCGTTTCCTACATATTGCATCCGTGACTACTCCCGCTTTAGTGTTGCGATTTCCCACCACACAAATCAGCTACTTAATGCTCTTCATCACGATTTATTTATTGCTCACCTTGATTTGACTTTGTTTTGACCAACACAAATCATTTCAAACGCCTCAATTCGTCTGCACATTTTCTATTATTTTTCCCAAGATATAAAATACCAGTCAAATATATCAACATTTCATTGCAAGCTCATCTTCTCAGGCATTCGAAGGTAACACCAGCCAATTCAGTAGTAAGAAGGAATATAAAATGAAAAACAACAACAATACTTATGCACGTATGCCTACTTCGATGTAGCTAATGCAGCCCGATACAAAAGACGCCTGTGAGCTTGAAAAGTGGTGGCATAAATTCAATAACACAACAGAAGAGCTGAATGCTGACGCTTCTCAAAATGTGGATTCTTGCACAAAAATGAATAATGATTTTAGCAATGCCAAAGGCAGTGAATTTTTCATTTTCATAGAGCGCTGAGCGTTGAGCTGACAGTAATTTGAGTTGCTGAAGCAGCTGCTGCGGTCAAATGTCAAATTAGTTGGAGCCGAGAAGCCAATTGAAATGAAGGCAAAATTTAAGCAAAAACGGAAATTCGAAACAAATATTAAATGCAAATAAACTTAAAAAAAATACTGTTTCCAATAGACGAGTCAAAGAATTATTGATTGCCATGTGCAGATCGCATGAAAAATGTGGTGTGGAGGCCAATTGGCACATATATTTTTGTTTTTGCTTTGTTGTATGAAGTGCTAATGAAGCTTGCGGCAAAGCGGCATTAATGTTTTATTTTATATTAAAGTATTTAATGATGGCACATTGGCATGCATTAACACCGCGAATCTTCGCTTTTGAATTAAAACGCAATTAGTAGCACTGAAAATCAGCGAGAATGGCAATAAGAATGAGAATAATAAAATTCGCATTATTTTTTTTACTTAAATTTTATTTGTGTGATTCTTCATCTGCTGGTTTGACCACTTGATCTTTGCATTTATTCTAAGACTTGGCTGCTGTTGAGGTATTTCTTCTATAGGTTGGCCCTGAAAAATGTTTGGTCCTGGAGCAAAATTATGCTGCATGAAATAAATAACAAAGATAGTCAACAATTTTCAAGAATTCAGCAACACCGAACTTATCGGGAAGTATTCTCGTAATAAGAAGATTTTATTCTTTTTTATTCACAAGTCTTTATCAGAGATTATTCTGCTAGTGCTGGCGTTTCCGCCGCGTATGCAGAATCTATCCGTCACCACGTCACCTGCTGGTGGGTTTCCACTGGCTACTTCCATCCTATTGCTTATAGATGGCCTGATGAAGAGACTCCCACTGAAGATCTATGTCTCGTTACTGCAGTTCGCCAGCGACGAGCAGAAACCGCAGGCGGGATAGATCTGGATGTCGGTTTCGACAACCCTTCACTTCTTTTTGTCATCTTTCCGTCAATGTTTGTGTTTTTGTTAATCTTGTCCTTGTGAAAATTGTCCTCACTCAGAGGAATGGTAGTCGCTTTTAATGGCCCCAAGGTTATCTCAGCGACAAGGCAAAGGCGAGTGTGGCAAAACGTTCACAGCCAATTAGCGCAAAGAAAGAGTTGTCTCAATTTACACATATGTACCACGTCAAATTGACGTCAAAGTCAAGGGGAACGAACTATGAGCTCTGCCAGAGTTTTAAAGGGACGTGGGCGATTGCGACATTAGCGCGTCAGTCATTTCTGATGAGTAGCACCTCATCATACTCAGGTGTCATAATGCCGCAACCACCTGCCCAGAGTTCTACCAAATCCTATACAGCTAATTCTACTCAAAAACCAGTTCCAAAGCTAAAGTCATCCAGGAGTTGTAAGGCCGTGAAGGCCGCAGGACATTTAGCGTTACCCAGACCTGACTACATCCCAGCCTATTTGGCCGGATATAAATCCGATTTCGTTCGGTATACATTGAGGAAACTGCCCTAGGAACATTAATCTATTCATTCCACTTTAATAAATCAAGTTCTTCCTTTCGTCATGTGATATTTAGAGGTTGGACATATAATCTGCTAGAAGCTTGACCATTTACATTCATATTTTATAATTTTTGTCGCATTACTTTACTCTTTTGTCAAGGGATGCAGGAAATGTCTAGAGCAGGGCTTCAGAGAAACAGTGGAGCATCTCTTGTGCCCTTGTCCCGCATTGGCAAGACTACGCTGTATCGATAGTGAGGCCGCAAAGTTTGTTAAGATTTGCGTCATGCTCAAGCCTCCTTAACAATGACTACTCCTCTTGGACTTAGCAACTGAACTCCATTTCGTATCGCAAAGAACCAAACTGGTCTCTGCGTGGCTTATCGGCCTACCAGATTAACTTAACTTAACCTAACCTATATATTATTTGGAATAGAAAGCATAAATTGAAACATAATATCAATAAAAGTACAGTTATTTCCATTTATGCATAGATCTGGTCATATTTACGTATCTTTTAAAGCACCCCTTTTCATTGCTGGAATACACTTAAGGTCACGCAGACGCTCCTATTCCTAACTAGATTCGTACAAAATTAATATACATAACTCTTAATACTTTGAACTATCTATTAAAGATATCAGCAACGCCTGTGCAATTATGGGTAGTGCGCAGCAGTAAATTTCCATTTTAAACACAAAAAAAATGACTGCAACAGACGAGAAATGGTAGACTCGTAGTCCGCAAAATAGTTGAAGGAAATTAAGAAACGTTGTTGTGGAAAATTGGTTATGAGGAAGCAGCTTTTGTGTCTTGCCTATAAATAAATGCTTAAATGGCCACAATGACCGCAATTTGGAGAATTCGTTGTGCCAAATGGCAACACTTGCATGCATAATTCCCTGACATGCATTAAAACACACAAATACACGATTCATTAGAAATGAAAAACCGGTCAGGGTAGACAATTAATTGTGCCTATTTAAAAAGTGACTTAATGTATTTCTAATTAAATTTGCAAACGCAAGAGAGTAGCCCCAAGCGGTAGAGAGAAAGTTATAAAAATTGAATTTAGCAATTTAATTGAAGACATTATTTAAACAGTTAGCTTGTGAGCCCACTTAACATCTTCATTAGAATATTACATTTAATTATTAATAAGTTAGGTAACACTGCAAGCTACCATACATTGAATTTCGTTGGTTGGAGCCATGGTTTAATGATTCACATAAATTTGTCTTAACATGAAACTGTAAATGTTTTGCAACTGTACTTAAAAATATTTTTAGAAGAATCTAATTTTATTTAAACACAAAAAATTAATTATTTTTTTAATATTTTTCATTGCAGGTAAGAGTTAAAAGCAATTGTTGATCTAAATTGTAAAGACTGACAATCTTCACAACTGTGAGCAAGACGTTTACCAAAAAAAAAAAAACACACTCAAAATGAAATGGTTTGTATTGCTATTAAGCTATAATATACTGAATCTAATAATATATATTTGTTTTGCTAAAAAACAGATATTTTTTAAATGGTTCTATATGGATCTTAGCTCCAAACGAACCTTTATCAGAAAAAGACGCTATTTTTGCGTGATATTTGAAACAATTTTTGATTTGAATTTTTTCGATATAATTCAAATTAATTTACATATATACAAATATGTACACATTGGTAGCGAAAGTAAATATTAGCAAAAAAGAAGACCACAGATCTCAATACTGTTATATAAAAAAACAGAATTATTGCTTTGAAACGCATATTAAAATTTTAAATTTGATTCAAAAAGTGAAAGTGTGCGTACTGGTTTTTAATCTGAAGATATTTATATGTACATATGTATGTATATCGTTTATAACCATTGACCAGCCAGACAATTAAGTATTTAGAATGAAACAATAGGCTATAGAATTATCTAGAAACATAAGCTTATTTATTTGACGTTGTGTTTTTTGCGCTTTATTACAAAAATATTTAAATTAAAGAGTAACTCAAAAGGCTAGAGAAGTCAATAATGCCACACATTCAATTTTGTTATATGTATAATAAGCTGCAAAGCTGAATAAATTTACCAAAAAAATATAAAATAAGAAAACACGTTAACTTCGATTGCAACAAAGCTATGTATATACTCTACATAAATATAAGATTTCTTACAAGAAATTTGATCGGTCAGTTTGCATGGCAGAGACTCGAACTGAAAAATTTCTACAAAGAATGCATTGCTGCCTTTGATAATAAGTACTCGATGCCAAATTTCGTAAAGATGTCACCTCAAATAAAAAAGTTTTCCTTGTAAGCACTTGATACCGATCGCTCAGTTTGTATGGCAGCCATATGCTATAGTAGTCCGATATCGGCGGTTCTTGCAAATGTAAATGGCTATGTCAAAAACTGAAGGACCTGTACTCTTTTAAATCGACTCAGCTCGTCACGCTGATCATTTAGATACAACGTTTTCTTCTAAAGGTTATAATCTTTCTTATAAACTAAATATATTCTGTTCAGGGCATTAAGAAAGAAATGCGAATTTTTCGTAGAGATCGTATTGAAAACTGTTGGAGGTAATTCCATAAATATTTAAACGCCTTGTTATATTTTATAGGGGAGTGAATGAAAAAATTGAGTTTTTATGTTGTTTAAAATTTGATATCATTTTTATTATATCCTTTTATTAAGGGGTTACATATGTAGGTTTCGTCAGTTAAAAAATAGTCTTTTTCAACAATCTTTTTCGCATATAAAAAATTAAATATTTTATTAGAATATTTTATTGTTATAACCATACACTATTAACAAAGAAATTCTGAAATTTTTGGATAAAATATTTTAAACTCGGCCATGCGACGCTATTTCCGGTGACTCCTCGGAAAAAAGACGACAGGATACTTATTACAGGAAAAAAATACGTGTTTTAGCAAAAACCTTAACTTAAAACTAGGACGAAGGAAAAAAAACTGGAAATTGGATTTTTGGCAGACATTTTTACAAAAAAAATTAAAATCTCAGTGAAAATTTCCCGATTTTTTTTTTCAAATAGTTATAATCGAAAATAAAATCCTTCATTCAAGTCTTTAAGGATTGTATCTCAAAGATTTGTGGAAAATTTCATGAAGATCGGTTGAGTAGTTCTCGAGAAATCTTGTCAACCGACTTCAAAAAAAAAGTTTCGAGAAAAACACGTTTAAAGACGGCACATTTAGCCTAGCAGCCTCGAGCGCACAAGTTCTCAAGGCTGTATCTCCGAAACTATTACTCGGATCAACTTGACAGTATTCTATAAGTGTTGTAGCATTTAATAAGACAATAAAAAATCGATTTTTGAAACTTGTAAACCCATGTAATCTCTTAAGTAAAATTACGCTTACAAATCCCTGAAAGAGAGATAGAATATGTTCAAAGCTTCTCAACACTTCGCAGAACTTTAGTACGTTACTGTTAACGCATCCCTCTCCTTCTCTCTTTAGCCTTTCCTCTTAGAGAAATAGGAAAGCACTGCTGAAAGTTATAACGGCATACTCCTTGATAAAAAAAAAATTGACTTACCTTATATATCTGCTAAAAACTCGCCTCAAAGTATTTCCAAACAATAAATGCTTGCCCGCAAATGCTAAAAAAACATTACCTTCTCTCTAATTAGACCATGAAAATTCAAAGAAAAAAAAACGAATTCCTGAATTCAACTAATTAGCTAATTTCGTTCAGCGTTTATAAATAGGTGATGACTAAATTTTTAATGGATTAATACAAATTCAAATTTGTCTTTTTGTAGTTCACCAAAACTGTTTCGTTCACTTTTACTTTTGTCCCACCGACAAAAGCGTGAAGCTGTGAAGACCGCACTAATGTAGAGGAGCTATTAAATTAGCATGGCACAAATTACCTATAATCAAATGCGAAAGCCATGATTTCAGGATTTCAACTTAACACGTTCGTTATTATTAAGAGCGGAGAGTTGCTTCATTTGCCTGACAACTGCTTTCTTTGCCAGCAATTATATAGCTTCAAATAGAGTTAGCGATCATTAGATATATAATAATCACAAATCACAAACTCTTACATTAACATAAAACAAAATTTCAATGTCCGACCTACGAATACTAAGCTTCGCAACGCTTTGTGTCTTAAGAGTTTTGTTGCCTCCCACAAATGAACGGCATTTAACGCGGGATCATTTGTCAAGTTGTCAATGCGTTTAACTTGTATTAATTTAGACTACAAAAATTTGGAAAATCCAATATACAACTTCACTGGCTTATAACGACATTCATCAAAATAACATCCTGGCGATTTTAGTGATTTACTGGCGAAAGATTTCATAAAATTTTATATGATAATTAATGTGAAAGCTAATTAACGTTTCTTGCAATAATAACTTTATTATATGCGTAACCTAATTTACTCGTTGCTGAAGTATTTATGAAATGCTACAAAAGTCTCCAGATATAAACGTAAATATCTATATATAGTATTACAATTAATATTTATTCAAAATCGTATCCAAAAAAAAATATATATTAAATTTAAAGATATCATTCACTTCTAAGTTTAAACTGATGAAGCTGTTGAAAATATTGCGATAAGCAACAACAAAAAAACACTAATTCAATTTCAAACTAATTATGTACCATTAATATGCTTAACACTTCAAAAACATGACAGACAAAACAAATAGACAAAGATACTGGAAATGATAACAAAACAAATCTTTTGATTGCAACTCAATTGAAGTATTTGATTCGCATTTATTAACATAAATATCAAAAACTAGATTCTTTTTGATTTTAATGGCAATAAATTAGAGATCTAAAGTAGCTGAAAAGACTGAAAATCATTATATATTTTAACACCATATGACAGAATAGATTCAGAAATAAATAATGACGCATAAATCGTTTGTAAGCATTTTTAAATGTTTGTCCAGAAAAGGGACTGACTGATGAATTAATAAAAAGCAATATAACTTTCAAATATACAACTTATCCTAGAAGAAAATGAAGCTGAGCTACAGGAGGAGATGATATTGAGAAAAAATTAGCGAATAATTGGGTAATAATAACCGTAATCCATTTTGAGATTTCCTACTTTTTTATAGAAAAACACAAGTAAATTTAATGGGGAATGTTTATTATCATTCGAAATAATATTCTTTGGCATTTATTTTTTGAATTTTATCTCTTTAAAATGTTGGCCGCGGCTACGTCTCAGATGGTCCATCCCTTGAGTTCAATTTTCGATTACTCTTTCATGCTTTTCGACTGGTAATTGGCGAATGACACGAGTGATGTTATTTTTGACGCTATGGTATTACCCTTAGAAAAGTAAGTAATGATTCAAAATTCGTTTAAAACTACAGCAGTGGCTATTTTCTGTTTCTCTGTAAGCTCCAGATACCTATAAACAAAATATAGTAAAAATAATAATAAAAAAAAATCATTATCGTCAACAATTGTCTTTATACTCGTTTTTGTATAACAAAAAGTTTTAATTTCATGTTTCGTGCTAGAATGCATTGTATTGACTTATGAACAAGTTGTATTCCTGTTTGTGTTGAGCGTAGCGTTTATCTCGTCGATGATTTCAGAATATCTACATTTTTTATCATTTATAAACATAAATAATGCGCTATGCTAATCTTCTCGTTCTTATGATGTGTCATACATTAATACTCTAAGAGCATGCAGAGGGGTCTCAAGTCTAAGCAAAAAGTTATGAGTAACTATTCTGCAGTCTTCAGAGACATATAGAAATATGAACATTCCGCAAAAATAAAAACAAATCCAAAACGAATAAAATCCGTACGTGTTAATAAAGTATCAGCATTTAATATCCTCAGAGAAGATACCCACCAAACAGGTTCAATACTGCGTGCTAGAGCATTTAGCGTTGGACCTGATTTGCGTTAAGCCGAAACCGCTTGGCTCATCTGCCAGCCAGAAGAAGAACCTGTCTAGCACACTTCACTCACAGCTTAAGCTTTACTTAAGTCTTACGTAAGTCGACTTGGGGCAAGCCCCTCTATTACCATAATCTATGTATGTATACACCACCGAACTAAGTTAAACTTATGCTAATGACTCATGTAATATTCACAGTGTCAATTTGTATTTATTTCTTATATTAAATTTGTTGTAATTGTTAGTAAAGATTTCGCTAATGTTATTTATTTACATTTATAAAAACAATTTGTTTGTTTGGGAGCTTTAAGATTGCTAAGCCAGTGATGATGTCAGGTGTATCAACCAAATTTCTTGGTATAAAAATAAGTTTTTGTTGTCAAAGTATTACGTTTTTTTTAAGCTAAACAACATAAGAATTAAGGTTTTCACTGTCACGTTACGTAGTATATGATAGAAGATAGTTTATACTTGTATTTGCATCTTGATAGTTTGACAGATTTCATGACGTAAATGTAATAATTGAATAACAAATTTAAAATTAACAAATGAAATGGGGTTCAAGGTCAAAAATATTAGCTTTGCAGAGCCCAGCAAAATGTGTTGCACTTTTTAACGCAGAACAAAAATGAGGAGGAGCTAAACCATCATCCGGAAGAGGTGTGAAGATGAGGAGCTTCTTTTGTGAATTAAGCAATCAATTCGATAAAACTTTTTTATTCTCTGCTTAAGGTATTTTCAGTTCGCCATGGAGTTGGTAACACCCAGAAGGAAACGTCGAAGACCCTAGAAAATATATACCATAATAATGGGTTGTCAAAAAAGTCTTGCGGTATTTGTATTGAATTTTTTTTTATTAAAATTGAAATGAATTTTTGATGACTCATGCCCAGCTCTTGACCGATGCTACGGCTGCTACCATGCCGGTCTCTTTCGACCAATTCAGCGATTTTATCGCAATTTTTGACGACAGGCCTTCCGGAACGTGGCGCATCTTCGACCACCTCTACACCAGAACGAAAACGTTGAAACCATCGTTGTGCGGTGGAAATGGAAACTGTTTCGGGTCCATATTTTCCTTTATTTTGCTCCATGTTTGCGCCGTTATAACTCACGAACGACTTTAAAGAAACGACAATCAATCACACACGTGTTAGAGCGTGAAATGAGCTTTCCAAAAAGGTATAGCATGACCCGATGCGACGAACAAAACTAGACCTACGCGCTTTCAGCGCCAACTAGCGAAAATACCGCAAGATCTTTTTGACAACCTATTATATATGAATATCCATATATGATCAGCTTGACGAGCTGTGTCGATTTAGTTAGGCTCTTCTGTTTGTCTGTATGTCCTCCCGTCTGTATACTCGCGAACTAGATATGGATTTTTCACTTTTTTTCCTTTGCTCTTTTGTCGAAACCGCCGACATCGCACCACTATAGCAACTAGTCTGCATTAAAACTGATCGATCGATATCAAGTGGTTAAATGGAAACTGTATTCTTGTAAGAAATATTCTATATTTACGAAAGGTGTTCTGGCTTCGTTGCAACCGAAACTAATGCTTTTCTTGTTGACTAATTACGAGCGTATTATTTGTTGTCAGAAAGAGTTTGAAGGATTTGTATCAGCCTTTTCTAAACGGAGGAAGATACTAACGCCATCATAACAAATATTAGTATTTTTATTATATCCATTTCAGGTTCTTTACTTTGTTAAAGAAAAAACAAAGAAACTTCAAATTTATTAGGGAAATTTTATTACCATTCGAGAGAGCATTTTTTGGCATTTATTTTTTGAAAATTATCTCTTTCAAATGGGGGTCGCGACTACGTCTCAGATGGTTTATCCGTTGAGTCAAATTTGCAAGGACTCTTCGAGCATTTCGACTGGTAACTGGCGCATGACACGCGTGATGTTTCGCTCCAAAGCCTGAAAGGAAGCGGGATTGTCCACATCGATTTTAGACTGTACATATTCCTACAGGAAAAAGTTTAACGGTGTGATATTACACGATCTTGGTGGCCAATCGATCAGCCCAAAACGTGAAATTATCTGCTCACCGAAGTGTTCTCTCAATAAAACCATTGATTAATACGATGTGTGGAAAATGACGCCATCTTGTTGAAACCAAATGTCGCTGACATCATGAGCTTCAATTTCAGGCATCAAATGGTCGGTTATGGTAACAGTCGCCATTGGCGGTGATGTGCTCTCCGGTGTCATTTTTGAAGAAATAAGGTCCGATGATTCCACCGGTCCACAAATCATTTTCTAGATAAAATAGCAGCTCTTTTCAGGTTACTCTTCAACCCAAATGCGGCAATTTTGCTTGTTTACATACCCATTGGGCCAGAAATAACCCTCATCGCGGAATAAAAATCGGACGAAAACGTCCGATCTTCTTGGAACTTTTCAAGAGCCCATAGAGCGAAGCGATGTCGCTTGGGAAGGTCGAGCGTCTTCAAATCTTTGCACAAGCTATATCATGTACGCGTTTAGTTTAAGATCTCGACGTAAGAATCGACTTTCAACGGTTTTGATGTACACTCTCAGCTAGGGTTGCTAAGTATATTTTTGTCACTGAGTGCCGAATATTATCCAATAATGAATGCTGGGTCTCAAGACGAGTGATGGTGTTGCAAATAGTGCGCTCAGTAGGTCGATTATGAAACATATTCTTTACAAAACATAAATTTTCTTTATAAAGTTTAACGATTTGTTAACGCTGTTAAGGCTTAAGTTTTTCCATGATGAAATGCCAAACAATGCTGAACAAAAATGACATGACAGCTTGACACGACTCACACGGGTTCTGTCAAAAAAGGCTATTGAGAAAAGTACCTCTACTTAGATCATCCGTTGTAATTCAATCATTTATGCAAGCATTGTCAAATACTATTGGTCCACGATTTCGTGTAATTGTCGAAAGAGTGTTTTTAATTGCATTGCTTGACTATCTAATCTAGATTTAGTTAGCTTTAAACTTTTGTTTTAAGCCATAGAGAGTCATCGTACATGATTTTATTTTCTACCTATGCTATTTAGACAAAATTTAAAGCATATTCCTTAACTGTTTAGATCAAATAATTTTATATTCAAATTGTATACAGGAATAAAATTTTCTAGCTGAATCGATGAAAGAAAAAAATTCTGTTGTAATAGAGTGATAATTTCTAAAGAAAATACACGATTAAAACAATATTTCAAAAGCTCACTGTAAGGTCTATTACTATTTCTATAACACCAATATTTAGGCAACATTTAGGTAACTATCTTCCAACCACAATTTTTGTTCCATCTTTCTTATCCACTGGCATTCTGCACTTTTACCTTACCACTTGCTTCAGCTTACTTAAAACTGTCTGCTGAAAAATTCAAATAAGCACACGCTGCCAAACAATCAACGAAACTCAAGCCAACCTATTTTTAGCGATTACGGGTGTCTAATAAAAGTCTAGCATGCTTAATTTCTATTTGAGGAGAAGCTTTCGATACCTAAGAGAATCTCGTGCTTAACAAGTTTTCCTTCGTTCATTTGGTTGCAAATTGCGCAAGGTATGCTGTAAAGCACACCGCGTTCATTTTTATTTACTTTAATCCGCTTGTTGGCTTTTGCTTTTGAAATTCATAATCATTCCAATTGGATTTTTTCTCTCAACGCTGCTTCAGTAATAATTGATGGTCAATTAATTTAATGATAGTGCTACTATGAGGAGAAGTATTTGTTTGAAATCTGCTGAAGTTGCTTGAAATCCGCACTCTACCACTTGCAAAAGCAATTAAAGAGTTATTTAATACTTCAGAAATTGCATAACAGTTGAATTTCTATTAGTTTGAGCTTCAGAATGTATAATTATGAAATTAGAGCTTTCTTTAAGTGTTTTGGCGCGATTTTTTAAATTTATTGGTAATTTTTACACCCAATCAACTTAAGAAAATTATAAAATTGGAGTTATCATATGTCAAGCAACCTTGAGCTTTCACCTACGAAAGCTGAACAAAAAGCTCTGTAAGTATTTTCGAAAGCGCAACATGCTTAAGCTCCGAGAAAGTTACTGGACGTAATGAAAGAAGCTTAATTTGACGAACCCACAATCCAACGACCAACTTTTGAGCATCCAAGCAAGGGTTTTCAATAATGCTGCAACTTAATTATATTATGTAACATATTATAGGTGAGATAAAAAACCTAATTGGCGATAAAAAGCTAGCATTTACATTGCCTGATAACTAACAAAGGCTCTTCTATCCATTAAAACTTAAGATACGCCTTTTAAGTTACGCTATATTAAGTTTAATAAAACTAGCTTAAGATTGCTTTAAAATGTAAGCAAAAGAGCTTATAAACGAAACCAAAATTTTAAACAAAAATCTAAATAATACAAAAAAAAAAGAAAGAAGAAAGTTTGTTAGAAAAAGTCAAAAAAAAGCGAATAAATACATGCTTGCAACAACACAGTCAAAAGGTAAAAGGCGTTAGATGCTGCACGCTTAGTGGGTTAATAAATTGTTAGTAATTTATACCAGATTTTCAAGCTTTCTAAGCTTGCTGCAGCAATTGTATTTGATTTTGCTTTAATTGTGTAAATGAAATAATAATGAAGCTCATATCTAGATAAGACCTATATATTTTGTATGGTCATCATTACTCTCTCTTATATCGTATTTGCATAATTTATGATACTTTTGATAAAAGTGAGCTAACAACTGGAGATACACCACAGACATAACAGGCTACATTTCGTTTGCATGGTTCCTTGGTTTTAATAGTAATTTTTTTATTGATATTTGTTTTGTTAACTTTTCAATCCCGAAAACCCACAGTATTTAGTCAATTAGCATTTCTTCCCTTTACTGACGTGTTTACCACTTCGCTAATTAACTAAATTACTTTGCTCATTATGTCTGAAAAGATTATATCATATTTTAAGAAAAAAAATTTTCCTTTTAGAAAAGTTCCGTAATGTATGAGAAAATTAGATAATTTATATAAAATTAAGAAAAAGTATTAACGTTAAAATTTAAAGGGTTACATGGGTTAAATCGGGTAAAAAACAGCCTTTTTCAAAAATTTTTTTCTCATATAAAAATGAAATATTTTTTTAGAATTTTTCATTATTAAAAATTCTGAAATTTTTAGAAAAAATATTTTAAACTCCGCCATTGTGACGCCACTTCCGGTGACCTCTCGGTAAAAAAATGCGTCCGCGTTGGTAGCATAACTCCTTACAGAATCATATACTTATATTGTGAAAAAATACGAATTTTAGTTAAAACCTTAACTAATAACTTTGACAAAAAAACAACTTAAATTGGATTTTGGCAGACATTTATACAAAAAAAATAAAATTTTAGTGAAAATTTCGCAACATTTTTTTTCAAATAGTTGTAATCGCAAAACAGTCCTTCGTGAGAGTCATTAAGAATTGTATCTCGATGACTTTGTAAAATTTCTTGAAGATCGCTTGAGTAGTTCTCGAGAAATCTCGCCAACCGATGTCAAAAACACAGTTCCGAAAAACGCGTTTAAAGACGGCGCACTTAGCCTAGCTAACCTCGAGCGCAAAAGTTCTCAAGACTGTATCTTCGAAACCATTAATCGGATCAACCTTAAAATTTAAGATAATATTCTACGGGTGTTGTAAAATTTAATAAAATAATAAAAATGAATCCATTTGACCCCTTAAAATACAACACAAGCGGTTTTAGGTAAATATTCAAAACTTCATATTAATAGACAATAGGCGAGTTGAAAACTCATAAAATGATACACAAAACAAGTAAGGAAGGAAATTTCACTTAAATATCATGCTATATATTGTATGTATTTAGCCTGTACAAATTTGAGTAAAATAGAGAGCTTATTGGTTTAGAAAACATACACAATAAACTTATTAGTGGACGGAGAGAAACCTACTTTTTAAACCACTTCAAAACTTCCTTTATTTGACAAGGAACATGTGTACCACATTTCACCAATATTAATTTCTCCACAAGTTACGGGCAGACGGACAAATGGACAAACAGTCAGGCGGATTTCATGTTGGGCTGGTATAAAAATAATTCGCAGTCGCTAAGCCACAGAAAAAAATTGCGTACTTCTTTAGCGAAAAAATATGCTTTTAACCTTTTTATAACCAGTGAATAACCAACAGTATTTTTACTATTCACAGCACTTCAAAGCCTAACACTAGGATCTGAAAAATGAAAAAAAAAAATTGTTCTAAAACTGCCCCGCATTTAGCACGTTTACCCGCAATTTTATTGAAACTGAAATTGTTTCGTGTGATTTAAGAGTTTCAGTCCTTCTAAGAAGAGCTCCATCATAAATATTTGTCTTGTAGAATGTTAATTGAATTTCAAAGAATTCTTGGAACACACAAGCGGATACATTTAAAAGCATCTCAACAGTTCATCCTCAAGTGCCATTATTCAAAAAAGAAATGGATAGACATAAATGCTATTTGAACACTGATTTTATCTATTGCTTCGTTTGTTTTCTTTAAAATATCATTCCAGTTTTCAACTTTGAAACATTATGCAATAAAAGCTAAGATCTGAGCATATGTGTAAACCAAAGATAATAAATTATATGATCATTGATATCAGATATATAAAAAGGTAGCAATATCAATATATATATATATTATACATATACATATTAAATAGTTGCCACATTTAAAATAAATTTTTTGAATCTTTTATTTATTTTTTTTGTGTTTTGTGTCTCTGTACACACGCCAAGTTCGTTGCTTAAGTCTTCTGTAACTGACAGCCAAAATGCACGCCAGTTTTATTGCTCTGTTATTATTGCACCGCGCTTAACCGCCTAATTTGCCATTTCCAACTATTATTAAAACCAACAAATGCTAAGTTTACGACAGCAACAACAACAATTGCAACAGCAACAAAGTAATTATAAATGAAATCGGTACGGCAACGTGTGAAAAATTTCACACCACATTTAAATTTGGTCTCGCTACAGCGGTTCAATGAAAGGCAAATCAAGGTGCTACGACAACAAAATCAAGATGATTCGATGTACATATAAATTGAACTAAAGCAAACTTTGCCGTTTTCATCGACGAAAGCATATCAAAATGTGCGAATGAAGCAGTTAGTGTGTGACACTGTGGGACATTGCAAGAGATCAGCGCGTCGGACTGTGTGCGGATTTGCGAAAATAAGATTCAAAATACAGTAGCCTAAATGCCAATACAAGTGTAATTAAATTTTTGACTTCAAAGTTACAATTTAAAGTAACATGAAGTAACTTTGAAAGAACTTTTTTCTCGAAAAATTTGTCTCAATTTGTCAATTCTTTTCTCATCAAATAATAATGAATTTGATATTTATTCTTTGTGAGCTTTTAGATAACTGATACGCTAATACTGTCCATTCATAGCTGTATGTATTAAGGGGTTATTACATGTGTTTCCTAGGGTAAAAAACAGCCTTTCTCAAAAAATTATTTTCTCAAAAAAAAAAAAAATGTGAAATATTTTATTAATTTTTTTTTGTTATAAACATATCCCATTAACGAAGAAATTCTGAAATTTTTGGAAAAAAACTCGGCAGTTGCGATGCCATTTCCGGTGACACTTTGGGAAAAAATGCGCCCGCGTTGGAAGTACAACTCCTTACAGAATCATCTAAAGTGAAAAAATACGTGTTTTAGTTGAAACCTTAACTTAGAACTTGGACGTAGGAAAAAAAGGAAATTGGATGTTTGGCAGACATTTTTTCAAAAAAAAAGGAAAATTTCGCAAATTTTTTTTTCAAATAGTTGTCATCAAAAAAAAATCCTGTGTTTGAGTGTTTGAGAATTGTATCTCAAAGATCTATGAAGATCAGTTGAGTAGCTCTCGAGAAATCTTGCCAACTGACTACAAAAACATAGTTTCGTGAAAAATGCGCTTAAAGATTTGAGTGACAATAAAAGCTAGCCTCGAGCGCAAAAGTACTCAAGGCTGTATCTACGAAACTATATTCGGATCAAATTGAAAATTTAGGACATTTTTCTAGAGGTATTATAGAATTTAATAAGATTATAAAAATTCGAAAAAAACGCTTTCGAGTTCAAAAAAAAAAATTATTTGTTTCAAAATCAATCAAAATCAGGAAATCTCTTCATTTCGGTACTAACAAATTTAGATCGAATCGAAAAACCCATCAAATCCGTTACTGAGATGCATTAATCTGATTGCTCTATCACTGCTTGCTTCGCTGCAACTCAATGAGTTACCTCTTCTCGTCACTGTCTAGAAACAGTGCGGTTAACCATTAGCCAACGATAACTCGCACTGATTGCTGGATGGTGATGTCGACGTGATGTGATGTGTTGATGATGATGTTGTTGCAGTTTTGATGTTATTAGCAAGTCGTTGAGCTAATGCTGAGCCAACCAAAAGTGATGCAGAAGTTAGCGACCCCAGTGTGGTAATCAGTCAACGTAAGCCATTTGCAACACCACTAAATAATCACGTACCACAACAACACATAAACAAACAAGCGCAATGATTGAAATTTTTGCAGAGCATTCCAATTCGCTTGCATACATACTCGTATATGCGCTTTATTGTGTTTGGAATGGATAGCAACGAAGTCGAATATAACAATGAAATATGCAAAAGATTTGGCGCACCACAATAAGACAACTTTTCTGCACCAACACAACCACGGCTACCAACACGCGTGCATCTGAATTGAAAATCACCATAAACACCGAATAGTCGCTCATTAATTCCCTCGCTTTTTACATAATTGTCGACTGTGTTTTTTTTTGTTGTTGTTGTCAGATAACTGCGTTGGAAACTGTCACAGCAGCAAAAGTGGTGTTTAAGCAGAATGAAAAAGTAAATGGCAAATAAATATAAAATGTAAACAATTTTTAACCAAAACAAGTAAAAGAAACCGCGTCTTTGTGTGTGCTTTCCGGTTGTTGTGTCCCCATAATGCTTTGGTGAAGCGCGAAATAACACCCATTGACAATTAAAATTTTCAGTTGCCGCGAATGCATTGCATTCACTTCCTTGCGCAGCGCATTTTTTGTTTCTCTTCTTCTTGTTTTCTCGCCGTTGCATGGCGCTGCTGCCAGCGCTGACATGGGTTGGGCGTTGCTAATTAATTAGCGTCAGATTATTTAACCTGGTGACATAAAAACGCAACGGGAAAAAAGGAAGCGAGAAACTCATAAGCTGGCTCGTGGAAAAATAGACAGTGCAGCACTGCACTGTGGCTGCGGCACACTTTTGTGTGTCTCTGCTTTTAAATTTTGCGTATTTGCATACAAGCTTGCCAAGCTGAATGACTGTAGACTGCGGACAGCTTGTTGACTTTTAACCACAGTGTATATATTTTCAGTTATTTTATTTTATTATTTGTATACTCTTGCAACATGTTGCTACAAAGTATAGTAGTTTTGCTCACCACACCGTTGTACGTATCACCTAAAATATATAAATGATCAGGATGACGAGAAGAGTCTTTTTGTCCATCCATGGGCCCGTTAGTCGGTCAGTAGGTCCGTCCGTGCAAACTGTAACGTGAGTAAAAAATTAAGATACTTTAATGAAACCAGGTACACATACGCCTTGACTAAAAAGTAAGGCGGAGACGGTAGATGGTCATAATTGGTTAACTACCATGCCCACAAAACGACATTAAAGAATAACTTATAAAGTGCCATAATCTGAAACAGAGTATTGCAGTAACAAGGGACACCTGTAGCAAAATTTTATACCTTTTTTTTAAACAAACAACAGGTTCTCGATAGGCTTAATATTCGGGAATTTGAGGAGGTCATTCTAACTTAAAAAAAAAACACAACAAATGGTTTTTTCGGCAAAACCAATTTATTTTATTCAAAATAGTCAAAGCACGTCGAGAGTGTTTTAGCTCGCCTTCCTTTCATTGGCAAATGCATTTTTCCGAAAAGGAAGAAGTGCCACGGTGCCATATCAGGTGAATACGGTGACTGGTGAATGATTAAAATGTGATTTTTGGTCAAATAATGTCAATGAGGTCAATTTGTGCGGAACAAACCGAGCACACACCTTTCGTAAGCCCAAATGTTCGGTCAAAATGCGATAAATCGATGTTTTGGAAATTTTTAATTCCATTTTCATGAATTTCAATGATGATTTCGGCTGATTTTTGATGAATTCACGCACAGTTTCGAGGGAATTTCCGGTGATCACAGATTTTGATTGGCCCACATGTTGATCGTCATTTATGTCCTCACGACCACTTTGAAAACGTTGAAACCATTCGGGATAGGCAATCATCGCCATAAACTTGTTTCATCAATTGAAACGTTTCGGTAAAAGTTTTACCAATTTTACAGTAAAATTTAATATTGTTTCTTTGTTCGAAGCTCATTTTCGCACCGATAACACAAACATACTGACACTTAAAATGCAATAACTTCACTTTCAATCAATGAAATGTCACGAAATTCTCACTGGACAATCGATAAAGGTAACAGATTCTAACGCATCAGTCGCTAGATTCAAGGATTCCTGTTTAGTTTGAAAAGCTCCTTGTATTTTCGGTTTGCTGCTTCTCATTCACGAATTTCAGCACTAGTTTTTTCTTCAGCTATTCAAAAACACAACTTTTTTAAATAAACACAATTAACATTTTTTAAGCCCGAAAGGTCGCATAATTGTTGGAAATAGTCCCCAGTCACCAGTATTTGCTCATCAATTATCTTATGTGTATCCTAAAGTCTATGGTCTTAGGACGCGACCTTAAGTCAGCGTAATCTTACAAAGATTTAAAAAAAAATATTTAGAAAAAACGTCTGAATCCGGTCCCAATTTTACTTTTTCACTTCTAGTAATGGAAATATCAAGAATTGTGATAAAATTGCTTCACGTAACCGTAACGTAACCATTTATAGGGTCTCCGATATTTCATACTGGATGTTATAAATTCTTTAGCAAACTTAATGTACCCAAATCAACGTATAAAATTTGATTGGAAAATATTTTGCAGCCTGCGCCAGCCTCACATCGGGAACCCTATCCAGTTGATATTTGTTTTTTTGGAACTTACCTTATTTTACTAAAATAAGGTCTAGCTGTACGCAAGAAACTAGTAGGAGCACATATTCTACCTGCTAAATAGGATAACTTACCCTCTCTTTTCTCATATATGTATGTATATTTGATATTACCTTGTTAGTGACAGAAGAGCCTAGTCCACGAAAATTGGACGCAAGTTCCATTATTGTATGACAGTACAACTTGGCAATTGCTTAATAGGCATATCTCTTAACTGTTCTTTCATTTCATCTAAATCAAAATACTATGACACTGCTGTGGCACGTCAGACGAATATATGAACTTTATTAAGCACGAGAAGCTTGTTGACACGTCGCATGCCACATTGTTTGCCGCAAACAAACACCCAGTGTTACCCATTACTTCCAAAGTCATAAGCACTTGTTTAAGATATTTGAAATAAACGCCTCAGCGAGGTGTCAAAATGCTAATTCAACTGCCAACCGGCAAACGGTTAATAGACTGTTGTCGAGAGCTAATGGCACCCGCATGCCGGAGACAGCGGACACGCACGCAGGCAGTTAGACGTATGTTAATGAGCTTATGTTACCGCACACTCACACTTTACCTTTATGTATATACATACATAAATTTATATTAATGCGAATGTGTAGTATATATAGTTATGTATGTATATATGTAGTTAGGTTCGCAATACAAATTGACAACATAATGCGAGAATTACTTGAAAATGGACATGGAAATTAATGATGATGTGATGTACATATATGCGGTTTAGTTGAAAGAGTAGCAGAAGCTTCAAAAAGTAAGGCCAAAAAAGAATACTCAGTATACGGACTGACACGAGCTGAACATGCGGCCAAGCCACTCAATACACATGTAAGTATATATGATTGTATGAATGTATTCGGAATACAGGTGCCGCTGAATGTGTTTTTCCGCTTGTGTTAGGCAGCCGTCCATTCTTCAGGTGCGCCGCCAGCTTTCAGCCAAAGAATTTGGAAAAACTTAGTTTGCCGAAAAACGCCAAATATGAGCAGCGCACAGTTTGTCTTGGCTAACGAAATTCTCAATTGGTATTCGGCGATCGCTCTAAATAAAAGCATAGCTAGACAGCCGGCGTGGCTGCTGCGGCTGCTTGCGGAAGCGCCGCCAATTTGTAAGGAAAATTTGATCTCCACAACAACAACAGCCATAGCACAAATGCCAAAAACATGCAATGCGTTAGAAGAAAAACTAATACTAGCAAAACAAATCGCTGCGGCAGCAAAAACATGCATCGCTATGCGTTTTTACCACACAAATGACCTCAAAATCTATTAGCACCCGAAAAAAACATGCATGCAGCAAGCAAAGCAAAAAATTTGAAGAAGCGCATTTTTTGGCAATGCTTCGTGCAAAGAAAAGCACAGAAAACTAATTGGACTTTTGGCATTTTTGTGCGACCCTCCTCCGCCCGCAACGCATTCTTGACCGACAATTACCGTCAAAAAACTGTGAATTCACTTAAATCAAGTAGCTACAAGTTGAGCTTTGCTGTTTTGCTCGTCGCTCAACAAACCGCCAGACGCGCAATCAGTCATTCACACATTACAGTGCCGCCACACTGGGCAGTTTCGTCTGGCTAGTTCTGCTGTTAGAGTCACTTTAGTTACCTTTGTTTTGCGGCTGCGCGAATGGAGGTCGATATTTATGTTTTTTAGTTACATACTAAAGTATGTATGCTCATGTACATATACTAACTACAAACTAGACAGAAAAGCTGGCAGTAGTTTACTGCTAGAAATTCCAAACTAGTACGAAAGAGATCTCATATGTAACCATTATAGATTTTTTGATAAATGTGGCACTTTATTTACCTTCAACGATTTCATACAATAACAAATGCAAACTGAAATAGGATATTTTATATATGTATATATACTTAAATACACTCAAAGTATAGTTAAAGCTAACATAAATCAGATTTAATTTTCTATTGGGAACTAATATAGATTTGACTGAGTAGTTCATAATTTTGGGTAGTTGACAAAGTCTTTTCGCATTTCTAATCAAACTTCCACTTATTTTTTTTTATATTTATAATCAGCTTTATTGAACCAATTTTGTACCATTTTGGTCTACCACTTTCTTCATTTTTCCGCTAGAGACATTATTCCATCAGTGTAAAACTGTAAAGTAATTTTCACAGGCTTCTTCTGAAGCCAACTTTACTTCATTAAGGGGGTTCTGCATTGACCGAAACAAATGGTAGTCCGATGGTGCAAGGACAGGGCTATATGGCGGTTGCATCAAAACTTCCCAGTTTTTCCCGAATCATCAGAAATGTGTGTGGTCCAGTGTTGTTGTGATGCAAGACGAAGTCTTTTCAGTTGATCACTTCTGGCCATTTTTACGATTGCTTGCTTCAATCTCATAAGTTGTTAACAGTAAAATGTAGAATCAAGCGTTTGACCAGGCTGGAGCAGCTCATAGTGGATGATTCCTTTCCAATCCCACCAAACACTCAGCATAACCTTTCGAGGCGTCAATCCTGGCTTTCCGATCATTTGTCGAGCTTCACCATGCTTGGAAGATGATCTTTTTGGTACATTATTGTCGTATTCGATCCACTTTTCGTCTCCTGTCACCATTCACTTCAGACATGGTTCGAGTTCATTTCGTTTCAGCGAAGAATCGCAGATGTTATTTTCGTTCATTAAATTTTTCACAGACAATTCATGTTGTGCCTAAAGATCGAGCTTCTTTTTGTAGCTAGTCTTTTTTGAATGGTTCAAAACCGTTCGATGATGAATGTTAAGTTCCGATCGAAGTTCGATGTCATGGCTGCTTATGTGATGGTTCTGGTCAATCTTTTCCATAATTTCATCGACTTTTTCAATGATAGGTCGACCAGAGCGAGGTGCATCTTTCGCATCGAAGTTTTCTATCGTAATCTTTTTTCGTCGGAAAAAATATTTTGTTTGCCGACTAGTATCACTAATGGTAAGGTAGTTTACAGCTAGTTGTTTTTATATCAGTGTTATTTTATACATTCGAAGAGCTCGTCAAGCTGATTATTTTTCTGTTATATACTTTATAGGGTCTCCGAGATTACCTTCTAGGTGTTACAAACTTCATGGCAAACTTATTATACTCTTTTCATATATATATATTGTAGTAGAAGGCCCTTAAAAGGTTATATATAGTTAAAAGACCTAAAAAGGCAAATTTCCCACAATTTTTTATGAGAAAACTTTTTTAATTTTTATTAATCCTAAAATTTGTACACAAGTATCTGGTATCTTTTAAGTGTACTTTAGAACTTAGTATTAGTTAAAATATTTAATATTAAATAGGAACCAAAGCTGATCTCCGGCAGCTTCTCTTTCTCTCTCTGAACTGAATCCTCAAAAATTAAAACAGAAAACAGATTTCATTAAAGAAATGTGAAATTTAGTAATTAATTAGAGAAATAAACAAAATAAATTCTTTTAACAAAATGGCGGTATCTAAAAATATCGATTTTTGACCGAAATTTCGGTCCCGAATTACAAACAATTTATTGATCAAAAAAATTATTTTAATCTTCGTCCACAGCAATAAAGTATTTTAGGAACTTTTCTTAGATTATTTAATTTTAATTTTAATTTTCAATTAAAAAATATTTAATTTTTATTTGACCTTTTCGACTTTTTATTTTTATATATTTTTTTGTTATTAGTTTTTTTTGAAAGCAGCTACACTTGCCACTCCGCATATAACTACACCCTACTTCAGCAAAGCAATACCGCACAAATCGAAATAAAGTCATCATGCTTGCAACATGTTTGTGTTTTGAACTTGTACTCACACTTCTGTCTTGCAATCACAATATATGCACCTACAACCGGCCACTCAAATCACCATGCAAGACCATCCCACTCTTGGCTACACAACACGGCTTCGATTCGCTGCCAAGCATAACTTGTTCGCTGTTGCTTAAATGCACCCCGTAACTATTATGCTAATACTTACTTGGCACTTTTTGTTTCACAAACTCTGCCTTTGCACATACATATGTACATATGTACACATATTTTGCTCACTTTGCGATTTGTTTTTGCTGGCGCTGCAAATGCTCTGTGCTCTTTGATAAATGGCTATGTTGTTCAACTTGAAGTTCAAATGTTGCATAAGCTCCGTTGCATTTGTTGTTGTATTGCGTTTGCTTGCAGTAGCGAAGCCTTCAATGCAAAAGACAGTTTGCACATATTGCTTTGGTGAGAGATGCCAAACTGTAGAAACATTTGTAGAGCTTTAAATACCAATTAGAAGCTGAAAAGGAAAGACTTCAGATAGAAACCTGAAATTCATATTTTTTTATCAGCAATATCAAGTGCGATTGAACTTATTTAATATAGTAAGACTAGTAGCACCAAGTTACTGTGTTCAAGTTGCCATTTTTCAGCATTTTTGGAGAGAATGAGTAGCTTTCTAAATGTATTATGGTTTTTTTAACTATAATACTAGCATCTATTTTTATTACTTCTTATAAACGTATTCATATACCTATGCTTTCATATATAGTATATATTTTTTTAATAATGATATTACCCCTAGAACTTATACTTTATAGGCTTTTTACGGGCTTAATGAAAACTTTCTCATCTACATAATTTTATATACACCACTTACCACTTACAAAAATATGCCTCACGTACTCAGCAACCAAATGTATGCTTTCAATTCTTGAGCGTGTACGAGTATTCGCCACGAAAATTTCACAGTTTTCGGAGTAGCACTTAATTTCTTAATTAATAACTAATTTGAATAGCAAATACACACGCTGCGGCTGTATTTAACGCAATACAACGAAGAACCCACCCGAAGAGTAAAAATTGAAACATTTGAAAAATTACCTTCAGCAGCGCATAATTGTGGTAATTGCTCACCGATAGGCAATGAAAAGCTAATGAACACTTAGGCACAAAACAAACCAACAAAGGTTGCACATAAATGTTTGTCAGTAAAATAGCAGAGCCAACTACCATATATACCCGTATAAGTAACTTAATAACAGCAAACATGCAATGAATACCGAAAAAGCGGCAATTAAAAAAGCAATTAAATTACCAAAACTGTGGTAATTAACTCTTTTGCATATGCACATACTGGAATTCACTTATATACCTACATATAAGTAGGAGCATATGCATAACATAATCATAACTTCATATAAAAGCTTAATTTCCATTGCGGAAGTTGCGGCGTAAACGCTTCTTGGCTTCGTATAAATGAGTTGGCTATTAGTAGAAGCCCAAGCAAATGAATATCTAATATAAAAAATCCATACATACATACATACATATGCATATGTGGTAATACAGATGCTTGTGCAATTATGATATCTTATAATCACCAATGAGTTTGTAAATTTTGGAGGGCGGCGGCTGCAGCGAGGCATGGCATATATGTAACTTTTAGGGCAACAGTGACTAAAAATTTACAAAAATATATAAATAATACGTAATAATCGCATATAAATATAAATATGCCGGTGATTTTATGTGAGTTAATTGCGGCAATTTAATTTCATTCAAAGTAACTATAAGTCAATTTTTTAGTTACTTCGTACTGCTACTCACATTATAAGCAAATGCTGAGAGTAAGAATCTAGCAGAAACGTTGGTTGAGAGTTGAAATATAGTTGTTTCTATTAGTTCGTAGATCACTTTTTACTTATAAGATCACTCCCTCTTCGTTTAAGATCAAAATTTATAGGCGGAATAAAAGGAAAAGTGTGGACACTTGGCGAGATATGGTTAACTTAGCAAATTTTGACTACGTGCATTATTATTCGGAGGCTCGCGTATTTTCCGCAAAAACTTAATACTAGTTGAATCCGAAATCAGTGGCAAAGACACCGTTCATCTAATTATGGCTTATGAAGAGACTAATCACATCCTTTTGTACTCGAAAGGCCACGAACAATAAGTCCTCAAACTTTTATGAACTAGTCACATTTTCTATCTAATGAACACGGAATGAGGCTCTTTTTCTACAAGCAATACAGAAATAAGTAATGTTAGTTTAGAAAATATAAAGATGTTTTATTGACATTTCAAATATTTTTAAAGCTTTTCCACTAATCAATCTCCACTACAAATATTCTAAGAGATTAGTTAATTCCTAATTGCATGCAATGGTAGCGTAAAGAGAGTACTGAGTCTACCAACAAGAACGATCTAATGTTAAAATGAAATAAATCTCTCAAATTTGGTCAAAATGGGTTCTGTTTTTTTTTTTTTGTTATGCAAATAATTTAATGTCACTACTGATTTGAACAAAATGTCGGTCACAAGGTCACCATGGCACCGTTTGCATACCTCCATCACTTTATGTCAATTTTCGAAGATCTGTTAAAGCATTTTGGCTGGAATTCCGGTTTTATAGTATGTACATAGTGCTCTGAATGTTGCCTTCGAACTCCTCGAAGGTGCTGCTTCAATGGTCCAGAGATAATATTTTAGAGACGTTAAATCACATGATATTGGCGACCTTTTGACTGGGCTATTTCTCGAAATTATAGAGTTTCTAAACTTTGTTCGAATGTCTCCACGTTTAGACATGAAACATGAGACGACGCACCATTTTTTCTTTGAAATTAGAGATCGTTCGCTTTGATTTAAAGAAATAAGGCCAGGACGAAACATCAAGCTGGAAATGAGCGTCAATAGCGACGAATAGCACTTAGTAATTACCAGAGAACGCGAACTTGCGTAATAATCTTAGGCAATTTCCAAGCACTGTACCAAAATGGAATGATATGGTAAACCTTACTAAATACACTGACAAAATTTGACACAAATCCGTAAATAAACATGGCCGCCAAGATCTGTCAAAATCGATATGGGTTTCGGTCTCTTCGACTATACACTCAACACTAAAGATCTGTCGAAATCGTGTCATTCCCATAGGTAGATGCTGTATATACTAATTGTTTACCTCCTTTCAATTATTTTATGCAATTCAAATACGGAGCGGATAACAGCGATCTTCTAAATTTTCAGTTCCATTTTTGTAGTACATAATTAGTTCTAAGTAAGTCGCTTTCTGGGCGACTAACTCTTTATTGGCGCTAATTTTTTATTAGTGAGAATTATTTTGAGGTCTGAGAACTGGAAAATAACACTGGAACTCAGAGAAAAATCGTAAGTAATACGTTGCAATTTTTACACTATTTTAAGTTACTGTGCATTAGCGATATTTTCAATACGTTCCTTTGATACCTTCAGCGGCTTAGCTATGTTGCAGCTCATTTTGTAAATCTTTTAATCCCAATTTCATTTATTGAGAGTTAGAACTAACTACAAAGCATATAAATTCAATTCTGATTCCCTTTTAGACGTAATATTCACCACATCAACGGCACTCAATCCAAAGGGTCAGTGATTTATGAACCAACCTTATAACGCAACCTCTTCAGCTGAAGGACGTTCTAAGCGGGACCACCAATATCACTTCATTTTTAACCAAGTACAAAGCACTAATTTCGTTTTTTGGCAATTTGCATAATTTACTTCGGACTTCAGACTTTCTCAATTTCATATCAGATTAAATACTCGCAGCACTGAAAGCGTGAATGTCGCTCAAGCAAATGTTGGGGCACGAATGAAGATGACGCAACAAGCATACAAACCAATACAGCTACGTTGTTGTTGTTCGTATATTACAGTATGTTATTTATCACGAATAAGTAAAGCATATGTGTCCGTTTCCGGTTGGCTAGTTGTAGTTTTAGTAACAGCTTGTTAAGCCGCAAAACGGTGGAAAGTGGCAAATTCACCTATTTTCCTCATTATCATTAACTTTGTTTTTCAAACTAAAATAGCCCTTTCCTTTGTTTTCGCTCCATCTTCGCCGACTTTGTTATTGTTGGTCTCGCACGCTTGTCACTCAAGAATCTGTCGTGGTGGCTGCGGCCATGTCCACGAAATTGCCGCGTAATTGGCCTCTCGGTTAACAGGCGTTTCAAATGTTTCTTTTCTTTACTTTTCATGTTAATTTTTGCCCATTATCTTTTTCACCTTTTTTTACCTTTTACATACGGAAGTTGGAAGTTAAATATGCAACGGCAACAACAATAAGAAATAGAAAACCGCATAGGTATAAAAAAGCGAGTTCCAGCATGCAGCTTATGAACACAAGAGGTGTCAGCAATGACTGCCAGCCGTTATATGCAAAATTTCAAACGGTACTTGCACTTAGCCATTTCTATAAATGAAAACGAAATGAAAAAAGCCAGATGCTTTAGCGAAAACATTGAATAACAAATAAGTGGCAGTTTTTTTCTTTCTTTTTTGAAGCTTTTAAGCGATTGTGCTGACTTTAAGCTGCCAGCAGATGACTTTGCTGTCTGACCGGTGTTTAGTCTGCTAATTCTGCACCTGTTCATCCACAAGCCGTCTCTGACGTCGCTGAATAAACACTTTCCATCTACTTCCTGAGTCTGCACTCCAATGCATCTTCTCCCACCGCTTTTCTCGGCGATTTTTCGGCTGGCAGCCGCGTCGGTGATCAGTCTTAAGTGAACATGGCAAATCGACAAAAAGCTTCGATAATGTCAGTGCTTTATGAAAAAAAATATTAAAGAAAATGTGTGCTTGTTTTGTTGTAATTGTGTCTACTTTGTTTCTAATTATTACTCGTATTATGGCAACTACGGTATTACCGATTAGTTAGCACTTGCGGCTAGTCTTAATTTTTCGCGTCTTAAATGATTTCGCTATGTTTCAATTATGACTTATTACAAATTACATACTTTAACATTCGCCGTTGCCAATGCGCAAAAGACCATAGATCTTCCGCAGAACCTTTCCCTCGAAAACTCTTAGCGCCGACTAATCAGGTGTTGCCATCGTCCATGCCTCTCCCCCATATAGCAGGACGGGAATAATGAGTGACTTATACTTGTAGTGTTTTGTTTTTGTTCGTCGAGAGAGGACTTTACTTCTCAATTGCCTACTCAGTCCGAAGTAGCACCAGTTGGCAAGAGTTATCCTGCATTGGATTTCCAGGCTGGCATTGTTGGTGGTGTTTACGCAGGTTCCAAGATAGACGAAGTTATCTACGACTTCAAAATTATGACTGTCAACAGTGACGTGAGAGCCAATCGCGAGTGCAACGACTGTTTGTTTGATGACTAAAGATATTTCGTCTTGCCCTCGTGCACTACCAGACACATTTGCTTCGCGTCCTTGCTCATTCTAGAGAAAGCAAAACTAATGGCGCGGTTGTTGAGGCCAATGATGTCATTATCACCGGCGTACGCCAGCAGCTGTGTACTCTTATAGACGATTGTACATACTCGATTAAGTTCTGCAACTCGAATTATTTTCTCCAGTAGTAGATTGAAGAAGTCGCACGATAGAGAGTCGCCTTGTCCGATCCTGACGGAGCTTTTGATATTGCTCAACGTCAGTTTACACAGCCGTATTAGTTTTTCGGGCATACCAAATTCAGACATAGCGGCATAAAGAGAGTTTCTTTTTGGGCTTTTAAAATCGACGAAGAGGTGGTGTGTGTCGATCCTCTTTTCACGGGTCTTTTCCAATATTTGGCGCATGGTGAATACCTGGTCAATTGTTGATTTTCCAACCTTGAAGTCGCACTTATTTATATTTCTATGCAATCTTCTAATCTAAAATTAGACTGCAATTATAGTTGTTGTCGTTAAGGGAAAAAACAGAAGAAGCCAGCAAATGAAATCTTTAAATTTTCGTGCATTTATTTAATTTTTGTTTATATATCTTTTTGCAGACTCTTTAGATAATCTTTGTGTAAGCCAAGTTATTGCTTCTTACTTATTTTGATAGATATATATGTAAATAGATATATGTACAATGTACATTGTACACACATAGATGCTATTTACATATCATATGAAGATTTGCGAGTGGTTTCGCATCGTTGACTTGTATTGTGTTGAGCAATTAAGTTGTCGTTATCAAGAGTATAATAATTCCCTCGAAAGCTTTGATCAGCTTCAATTAAGCGTTTTTATGTAGTATAACAACAAGCGCACGTACGCTAAATCGAGTTTACTAATATTTATTTTTTTATTCTATTACATATTTATTATACTCCAATATTACACTTTTTACTATTTTGTGCTTATATGTATGTAGTAGATTTTATTTATATTATTTCCTTAAAATATTTTACAATGATTATTTGTATAAATGGAGTCTTCCCCCTCTTCTATTCTAATTAAAAGTACATACCGTACCCAGTGAACCTTTAGTTTAGGCTTTCAGGTGTTTCAGACCGTTCAGAAGTGGAGAGTTTAGCTGACGAAGCATTTTGCTGAATGTCATTACATTTTAATGTTTATCTTTGTCCCTTAGGCTTTCAATCTAACCAGACCAGAGTGTATTAAGTTTGCCACGATCTTACCTAAAGGAAACGTTAAAACCCCATAAAGTATAAAGGTTAAGCATAAGGAGCTGATTCGATTGAGCCATACCCATCTGTCTGTAGATATACGAACTAGTCCCTTAATTTTTGAGATATGAATCTGAAATTTTGCATCTATGTCCAAACTGAATATTCAGGACCGAACGTTTGTATAGAAAACATTTTTGTTTGACGAAATGTCTTCACGAAACTTGGCATAGGTTATTGTCCAAGGCAACAGTGCAATCTCCGAAGAAAGAACTCAGATCTTTTGCTTATAGTTTGTCTACAAACTAGCCGATTAAACTTCTTGTAAGGAATCTTTTTTTTTGGGAAGGATATTTAAGCTTCGCTGCAATTTAACTAAGTGCCTTTTAGAAATAAGTTTTATATAAAACTAATTTATTAATACATTTTTGAACAAATATTTATTATATATGGAATTGTTTAGGTAAGTTGCATGAGCAATACTCCAGACCAGAAATAATCAGTGAATTTAAAAAGGCACGTAGAAACGTTGCATGTTTGTAAACAACTTCCGTGTCTTCACTTTTTCTTTTTATTTGTGATGTCGCAATAGCGGCATGGCGAGTTTCAAATGTTGACTGCCTACACAAACGTCCTTCCCAGTTTTATGGGGCCTGTCACACCTTCGCAACGCGCCGCGGCTAAGCAAAGCGGCGTTTAGTAATCCTCGTTGCACATGTTTTCACAATTCCATTACATACATATGTTTTAGGTAAAAAATAACCAAAAAAAGAACACTCGCACGAGCTCTAAAGTGCAACCGCTGAGTACACTGACCAAATGTGGCAAATAAACAGCCGCATTAGCGTCAAAGTGGCGTCAACTGTAAGACGATGCAACTATGTGGCATTATGTGCGCATTTGTGTTTACCTTTTATTGTATTGGTATATGCTACTAGTAATATTATTTGATATATAGCTTATTTCTTTCCCAAACTGGAAGAGCTTCTAAAGCCCTTAAGCAAATATATTATATATAGTAAATACACCTTTGTTCATGCGAGGACTTTATTGTCGTCATCAACGGCAATTCTCTTTTGGTGTCGCTCATTTCGTTCAAGTTCCTTTCATATCACTCATTTAGTAAAGGGTGTTGAAACTATAAAATTTGTATACTCATTTACATTCAAAAAATATATACTAGAAGTTAACAACAGCGCACCAGTCGTTTCTTCTTTTCGCAATGATTCGCAATTCGAGATGACAAGTGCAGACAGGTCCTTCTCTACCTGTTTTCTACAACTGAGTAGAAGTCGGAAATGTGACAGGCCCCATCCTTTCCTCTGCTTCCCTCGCCAGGTACTGCGTCTAATACTTTCAGACTACGAAAGGGAATCGCCTTGTCTGAAACCTCGTTTGGTATAGAACGGCTCGGAGAGGTCCTTCCCGATCTTGACAGAGCTTTTGGTATTGCACAGCCGCACTAGTTTTGCTGGGATACCAAATTCAGACATTACGGCAGAAAGGCAGCTCCTTTTCGTGCTGTCAAAGGCAGCTTTGAAATCGACGTTCAGGTGGTGTGTGTCGATCTTCTTTTCACCAATCTTTTCCAAGCCTTGTTGCATCTAGTAAAATTTTGTTTTTTTGAAAAAACTTTATATTTTTTCACAAGAAAGAGTAGTTCGATTTTTCGAATGCCCACTTACATAACTTCACATAAGGGTTTTATACATATATAAAATCTTGTATATAAAATATCAACACACGCTTTACATATTGATATGTTTTTATTAATTGTGACTTGTACACTCTTTTATACTCAAATTATATCTATATATCTATGAAAATTTAAATTTAAATATAAAAATATCATATTCCGAAAAAATATCTTATCAAATTCTTTTTGTTTTTTCTCGTTTCAGATTTTTTTGTCTTTAAAATGGAAACACGGAGTCTGGAAGTGAAATTTGTACTAAGCGGTACGTGATGATGAGCCATATTACCAGACCTGTCATTACCTGTCATTGAATTTTTCCGTTGTTAATCTTTACACTTATTCTAAAAAACATTATGGTCTTAAGGGTTTACATGGGTTTCCTCGGGTAAAAAACAGCCTTTTTCCAACAATTTTTTTCTCAAATAAAAAATGAAATATTTTATTAGAAAATGTACCCGCGTTGGCAGAATAATTTCTTACAGGGTCATTTAAAGAGAAAAAATACATATTTAGTTAAAACTTTAACTTAGAACTTGGATTAAGGCAGTGGCGTAGCTAGGGGGGCGCAGGGTGTCGTCGCCCCGGACGCAACGTCTTGGGGGCGGCAAAACGATCTTCGCTGTTTTTAAATATTCAGAAAAATATTTCAACAAATTTTGTTTACAAAATTTATTATAAAAGATAAAGAGTTGTACACTCACAATGTAATAATCTGAATAACAATGAAAAATATTAATTTTTAGTCGAATACTCTTCAGTCTTTGAATTTGTCTTATATCTTTTGGCTTATATCTTTCTTAAAAATAGAGATAGAACTTAAAGATGCACTTTTCTAGCTTTGATAGCTGCAAAATCACATATCATATCATTGTAATTTAAAGTTGAAGCAGATTCACATTATATTGAGAGAATCACAAGATTGGACAGTCTCCTCTGACTCATGGTCAATCTCAAGTAAGATTTGATCAATTTAAGATTGCTAAAAGATCTTTCACAAGATCCAACTGATACAGGTCAGTGAGTAGTATTCTTAAAGCTATCGCTAACGTCTTGTAGGCTTCCAGTCCCATTGAAGAAATGTATAATAAAACTTTTTCTGGCGAAAACCCAATTTGTTCTTCGTTTTTCTTCGCTCTCGTTAATAAAACAAGGACGTCTTGGATGTCACTGTATAAATCTTCGTTATCCAAGTCTTCTAATGCCTCAGTTTTATATACTTAATATCGAAGATATTTTGTAAAAATTCACTTTTGTTCGAACCACCTCATGAAACTTGTAGGCAGGTAGATACGCCACTGGATTAAAGAAAAAAACACAGTTTTGAGAAAAAAGCGATTAAAGGCGGTGCACTTAGCCTACCTAGCCTCGAGAGCAGAAGTTCTGAATCTTGTATCTCCGAAAGCATTATGACAGTTTATGACAATATTCTAGAGGTGTTGTACTAGGATTTAATAAGACAATAAAAAACGATCTTTTGAAATCCGTAAAATGATGTAACCTCTTAATACTTAAAATGCTCTCTGATGAAGTTCGTTAATCCATATATTTAATAGGGGTAAAGGAGCTAGAGTAAAGAGTGCATAGTGTAGAGTAGAGTGTAGAGTATTTACTCGATTTTACCCATTTATTGCGCAAGAACTCATTTCCATACAATATATTCAAAAATGATTTCCTTGAATTTCTTTAAAGTCAACTGTGGGCAAAATATAGTAAGACATTTTAATTTAAATTTCGCGCGAAAACCCATTCGTCGAAATATATTTTTGCTAGGTTGGTATGACTGTCAGCGACATCTGTGCCCAATATCAAATTCGTGTTTTGCATTTGTTTGTCTTTCTGAAGTACGTAAAGTTCATTCGACGATTTTTACGATGAGTGAAATAATTCAACAAAGAAGTTTCATTAATTTTTGTGTGCGGAATAAAATTTCTGATGCAGACGTTGGAAAAGGTCCTTCGGTGGTAATTGTTTGTCGCAAGTAAGTGTTTTGATTGGTACAAGTTATTCAAAGAGAGCCGAGAAGGCCACGTCCAGGACGTCCATCAAAATCAACTGATGATCAACACTTCAATAAAGTAAAGGAATTAGTGCTTGAGAATCGACGATTTACAATCAGAGAACTCACTGTAGTCGTTGGAATATCGGCAGGATCAATGAAAAATCAATCAATCAGAAATCAATAAAAATCATTTTGACCTAAGAAAAGTGAAAGCACGATTGGTTGCAAATTCACTAAATTTTTTCGAAAAACAGCGTCGGGGTAACGACTGTGAAACAATGCTTATCGACTACTAGGATGTCATAAAACTTATTACCACTGGCAATGAATCTTGCATCTATGCTTACGACCCGGAGACAGGCGATCGATCGACCCAATATCGTGGAAAAAATAAGCCGATGGCGAAAAAATCACGTCAAAGCAGTTCAAAAATCAAACTGTCTAAAAGGTATACCATTTGAGTGTTATACGTCGTTTGCACGAAGATATTCCTAAAAACAGGCTGAAATTACGGGCCGACAACTCTCGGTTTTTGCACCACGATAATGTACCGTCGCCTACAGCATTGACTCTTCGTGTGTTTTCGTCAAATTTTTAACCAATATCGTGACGCAAACACCGTATTCACCTGATTTAGCTCAGTGTCACTTCTGGCTATTCAGTAAACTCAAACGACCGCTCCGAGGAAACGGTTTTGAATCAATTGAAGACATTAAATGTGACGTCATCGACATTAAACATTAAACCCGACGTCATCTATAAATAAATTCCTCGTCATAGTTTTTAGGTATACTTAATCGGAACCAAATCATATCTCTCCATTGCCCGAACTCCAGTGAAACAGGTTCAGCATACTCTCCTAGCGAAAGCAGCTTATGATGAACTTCTGTTAAATTGCGTTAAAAAAGATAATGCAAGATATATTTTGCTTCTAATAGCGTCCAACTTATTGCAAAAAGGACAAAATGGGCGGATCAAAGGCATTTCGAAACAATTTCTTAATTGATGTCTCTTTGTTTAAGGTTAGGAGTTCAAGTTAAGGTGTATAAGTTCTATCAGATATACATACAGTGATGCATAACAAAAGCACCAAAGTGATAAATGATGATTACTCTTTTAAACCTACATAAAAAATCATACCGTTAATTTAAAACGTAAAAAATTTACAAAAACCACTGGAGTTGCTTATCCGACTTGACAACCAAAAGTCAGCGACTCTTGAATCGCGTGCTGGTACCAAACACAAAACCAAATTCGTTTCCTCCAATTATGCTCAAGTGCAAACTTGACCCAACGAACCATTGCGACATGTTAACACTTTTCGCACGCAAATAACACGATTTTCGAATTTCATATTCACCATTGTACTTTGACCCTCGTTATCGACAAGCTTCATTGGATCCAAGATGACGAGATTAATGAATTTTTGCGAAAAATATTTCCAAAAAATATGCAAGCATAGCATCACTGCAAAAATTAACACACAAATCAAAGTAGACATTAAATATTAATATTACAACATTAATCACACATTGCAAATCAAACGACAACAACCACAAACAGTTTCGAGGCCAACAATTTTGTTGGGTGTGCGGTATCTGTGCGGATTACAAAGAGATTTCGCAGCGACACCGCTGCATCCGATTGCGTAACTAATTTATAATCATTGGATTTTTTTATCAAAATATTCGCAGCGTATACACAGTGATATGCCATATATACAGTCGTTGAATTTTGTATTCAAGGTCAATGGAAGTATGGATTTTTAAAATTTGATTTTCTGTGTCATTTAAGAAACAAATATGTCTGTTACCTATATCACAAAAATATAATCGTGGAAAACGAAGAATAATTGATTAGTAGTAGTATTAGTGAGATATATGACGACATCGACATAGTTCAGCGAATTAAAAGACAGCGGCTACGCTGGCTAGGTCATGTTGTCCGGATGGACGAAAACACTCCAGCTCTGAAAGTATTCGACGCAGTACCCGCCGGGGGAAGCAGAGGAAGAGGAAGACCACCACTCCGTTGGAAGGACCAAGTGGAGAAGGACCTGGCTTCGCTTGGAATATCCAATTGGCGCCACGTAGCGAAAAGAAGAAACGACTGGCGCGCTGTTGTTAACTCGGCTATAATCGCGTAAACGGTGTCTACGCCAATTAAGAAGAAGAAGAGTAGTATTAGTACCCAACGGTTGTACGTATCACCTAAAACTAAGCGGGATAGATATTGGGTTATACATATGTATATAAATGATCAGAATGACAAGGCGAATTGAAATCAGGTAGACTGTCCGTCTGTCCGTCCCCGCAAGCTCTAACTTGAGTAAAAATTGTGATATATTTAAGAAACTTGGTATGCGGGTTCCTCAGTACAAAAAAAATTCAATTTCGTAGATGGGCGTAATCGGGCCACTGCCACGCCCACAAATCGCCATTAACCGAAAACACATAAAGTGCCATAACTAAGAACTAAACTAAGATATAAAACTCTTACTCGGTACAGGGAATCGCAGTAGCAAGGTGCACCTGTGGGCAAAATTTTTGAAAAATGGGCGTGGCCCCGCCCTCTTACATGTTTAATGTACATATCTCCTAAACTAATTAAGCTGGAATAACCAAATTTGCTGAGATAAAATATTATGAGAACTTTGACAGTGTGATAATGAATGAAATCGGAGGATAACCCCGCCCAAATTTGGTACGTGACATTCTTTTTATATTCTTATGTCATATTGTGAAAATGAACTAGATCGGACTCCTACTTGCCATATAGCACAATTTTAAATTCCACTTGATTCATTCAGTTTCCACTACACGAATAATCTTTAATAATTTTTTAAATTCAATAAAATCTGTCCAAGCCCCTATGTATTGAATATTTAGATCAAAAATATTAATCAATGTGTGAAATATACATACATATGTATAACTGAAATTTACTTTATATGATTGGTTTACGCTTTAATGTATTTCCGTGGCTTTGATTCCTGCAAGTTGAAAGAGTATAAAATGTAAGGTTGCATCCGACATTGGGCCTCCCTTACATGTTTTTTTTCTAAAAATAACAGTTTCGGAAAATAGTAATTATTTACAATGACTCGTTCAGGCTTGCTGGCATTATTAGGAGTTATAATCATTTGTAGCCCCACATATCACAAATTCAGTGAGAAAATACCTCTTTTACATTCTTATGTCACATTATGAAAATGGACGAAATCGGACAACAACCACTCCTACTTCGCATATAGCACAATTTTAAATTCCACCCCAGGACACAAGTAACAATAGATGACTTTTGATCGGAAATATCGGTCGAAATATATGATATACATTTGAAATTCAGACAGAATTCTTTCATGTCAATAGTAATTTTGATTGATTTTAAGTGATCTGAAATGAGTCAATACTTCCCTGAGCCCCCATATACCTAATAGAAAGAATTGCGAACTTTCGAATGACTTTGTACCGCATATATCTGCCAATATATGAGTTATTTCAATGGAAATAAAGGAACGTGTTTTACTCAAAATAGTGTATATTTGTGTCTAAATAAAATTAGGCGACAACTTGATCAATATCAGGATTTTCGAACATCCGGCTGACCTTACTTCATTTTATTGGTAATTGTATGTGAGGTACCTTAAACATCCTATAAAAGTCTTGACAACTCTCCACGAACTACCCTATGATCAAGAGTTGGTTTTAATGCATGAGCGCATACTTATCAAAAACTCTATTTCTTCTTATCAATTTAAATAAATAGTTATAAAATATAATGTTGTCATATGTACATACATTCTTACTTTCAAGAAAAATAAATAAATGTGAAGAGCTTAATGAAATCTGTCACTAAATTACTTTAAATATATTATTTTTATGTTTCAACCTTTTTACAGCTCTACTGGCCGTCACAGTTCTTCACGTCAGCAGCGCCGAAACAAACGTAAGTTGTGATCGAAAACGCATTTTCCAACTTGCTAATATTTATATCGAATCGTGAGTCATTACTTTTACGCTCTAAAGAATTTACAAACAAATACTCGAAGAAATTAGCGCTCTTAAGCCCCACTTCACTTTTGTACTTGTAGTTGAATAAAAAGAGTAACACAAAAATTCTCTTATTACTCGTTAACAGAGCGACAACACGCCAGCACGTGTTTTAGCCAAACAAACTGGTGCCGCTCAGTTTGAGGAGGAACGTTATGAGACACACACGGACGTTAATGAGCACAAACATCACTTGAAAAAGCGTTCTTCCGATGAGGATGTGGACTATGAGGTCTATCAGGGCGTGGTCGGCAGACCGGGCATAGATTTCCCCATCTATCCGCGTATACCGAAAACGACATTCAGTTGCCGCTCATTTGGCAATGGATACTTTGCCGACATGGAGACAGACTGTCAGGTAAGTGTTCCCATACTCGTATAATACTAGTTCTATTAGTTACTATATGTTCTCTTTCTGCTATTGCTACAGGTATTTCATATCTGCGAAGACGGCCGCAAGATATCATTCCTCTGTCCCAATGGCACAATTTTTCAACAAAGTGAACTCACTTGTGACTGGTGGTTCAAGGTGAATTGTCTCGGCTCACCCGGTTACTATGCAGACAGTGCAGAGATACTCAATAAACAGCGTGTACAACGCATACGGCCCTCCGTACCGGTACAAGGTTTCAATATTGTCGGTGGTGGTCTGAATATTAAGGCAAAAGTGAACAATCAAGTACCACGTCCACGGCAATCGGTTAAGCCGGAACGACGTTTCGACTCGAATGAGGAACCTTCTCTGGAGACGGTGGATTTTGAAGACCTTTCCGGCGAAAAACAATTGAAGGGAGAAAAGACACAGATACCAGCGAGTATCGATAACAATAACAATAACGATGAAACGCAAATTACCGCTGAAAGTGGGTCTTTCGTAGACGGCCGAAGGCGCAACAGTTTTGGCTATGAGAAACCGAATGTAGACATTGTGGAAACAAAATCTGCGGAGAATCGTGGAAGAAATAATGGACGTAATAGTGCTTATGTGGAAGGACGACGTGGAAATGTCAGTAACAATGTGGATGGCAATAAAAACGATAATAGTAGTAGTAATAGTAACGGTAATGGAAATGGAAATAGAAATGGAAATGAAAAAGCGAGTAGGAACGGAAACAATAATTCGAAAGAGAATGGTAGCAGAAACAGTAATAACAACAATGGCAACGGTAATGGCAATGGAAATGGCAATAGCACTGACAGCAGCAGTGAGCGCTCTTCTACAACTCGTAAAGGCTACAACTATCAAAAGGAGTCTGCGGAACGTGCTCGGGATGGTAAACGTGGCCAACAGCGTTATCGCGAGGATGCTAAGCCTCAACTCAGCTCACAAGAATCGAGAGAAATAGGTATTGAGAGTCGGGAATTCAATAAGAAACCTTCATTGCTTGAGAAACCACGCCAAGTAGTCCCTGTAGAGGGTCGCGCGAAATCACGTTCCGGTTCCTCTATTAAATCTGAAGAATCAGACTCTAATGAGCCAAGATACTCCACACGTTTCGTAGAATCTCGTTTACCAAATACTACACCATATCAAGCTCTTGGCACATATTCGACCGCGCGGCGACTCGATACGACACGAAGCACACCATTTTACACACCAACTGTACCAACTGTGGCAAAATCTAAGACTACTGAAGGCAAAGGATTTTACATTAAGGGTTCACCGGTTGCTGGATCAAATATTGTTGCTTCTACACCAAATCCCAAACGAAGAGTGATTTCACAGGATACCACCTCAAACTCAACACCCATTACAACACTGCGTCCACTTATAATCGGCATGAGGTCCAATCACGAATCTTCCGGTGAGAAACATAAAACTTCAGTTTCGTCGAAACCGTCGAAGAGTTCTTTTGACGTAGATTTACCAGTCCAGCGAGGACGAAAACGTCCAGATTCTGCTGATCTTACAACAACTTCGACAACACCAGCGCCCACAGGACCAACTTATTTGCCTCGCAACGCCGCACGTCCAAAAACGACATCAAATTCTGGTGGCGACGATTTCCTCTTTGCACCTCAACCTCTCATTGATGGTGATGACTCGGTAACACGCAATGTACAGGAAATGATAAAGACTATTAACATGCTAAAAACTAAATTCGATGATGCTGATCAGACGAAATTCCAAGGACAAGCACGCGAAGGTTTGGATATACCTCCCTCTTCGGGACCTGATGCTTTAGTCTCATTGGCCAAATACTTTGCGAATGAACAGAATGCCGCATCGAGCAACTCAGTAAGTAGTTCTGCCGAAAAAAAGGATATATCGCGTACCGACGCCAGCATCCCTATAACAACATTGAAATACTCAGTAAAACCCATAAAAATTACTGAACAAGTTGACACTACAACCGCAACCAGCATTGGTGTTAGCAAAAAGTCTGAGGACATACGTGCCAGTCTGCTCAGTGACCGCACTGTCAATCAGTATTCTAATCTATTTGGACTGCAAGCAGCTGGAGGCAAGTCTACAGACAACATAACAGGCCGCAGCAGTGACGCAAATGGATCCGGTGCATCCAATGATCAGTTCAACTTATTCCCTCAAATAGGAACCACTGGTGCTACAATTAGTCAACTGGCCGAAAAGCCTGACTCGCGAAAAATTGCACATGTCTTCTCCGAAGCCATATCTAGTTATTTAGAGGATCCCAAAACATTCCGGGCACAACTTGAAGCAGTCAGACCGACTGAACCAACAATAGTTAGCGGAAAACCAAACTTTGAGCCTGTTACAGCGACCGATAGGTCATTGTTTAACTCAGGCACAGCTGCTACTTATCTTCCCACTGAATCGCCAGCCACCGCATCGAGCATCGCTGCTGAAATTAACAACAACTTCGACTTTTCTACACCCTCCAATGACTTCTTGAGCACCACGGATGCACCCGACACCACAACCTACCGACCACGTTTCAGTGATGCACGAGGACAACAACTGCGCAAACAATTCTCAGCAGAATTACAGTCACCGCTTGGTGAATCAAGTGAACATGAAGAATTTCTCCACGGTGAGCACACTCAATCCTTTGTTATACCTCGCAATAACAAAGTCAATGCTGCATACACCACCGATGCGGGCAATAAACCAACCGAAAACCCATGGAATCAAATTTCACAGACCGATTTCCTTGACCCTCTGACAATTAATGACGGTCTCATGAAAGAGCCACGCACCACAACCATTAGTTCATTGAATTTTGTACAAAGGGACACTACAACATCACTCCCTGCCACAACTCTCCGCGGCCAGTTAAATGTACTCTCATCGGATGCAAAACGCAACACAGCGCGAAGCAATGAGCACTACACACGCGTAGGTTCTGCCGAAGAGACCACACGTCATCCTGCCGCCAGCAACCAATCACCTGAATTCGACTCTTGGCAAGAACTGTTTCACGCATACAATCTGCCTCAAGAGTCACTGCCCTCTAGCAATGGTTTGCAACGTATTGCCAACAAACTGTTCGGCGGCCTCAACGAATCGGAAGCATTACATCTGAAGAATGTTATGCAACAAGCGGAGCACAATCGTCAGGTGCTAAGTCTATTACTCTTACTCATACAGACGTGTGACGACCAAAATGGGCGAGCCTTGGAACGCTCACGCAAGCATCTGCTGAATGCGCTCATTGATATGGACGGCAAGTTGGCGAATGAGGGTGGCAAGTCTGCTCACCACAAAGCGTCCTCTGTGCCAGCAGCTGCTGCCGCGGCACCTCAGCCAATAGTCTCCACAACCGCACGCATAGCGGACACCACACTTCGGCAGGCAGCCACAACTAATTTTCCCTTAGTCGCCAGCACTACCACCGAAGCCGGCGCGTGGACGACGACAACAATACCCGCAGTCACGCAATCAAGTGGTAGTATTGAGGAGACAACAAAATTCGAGATACGTGTGGAGGAGCCCGAGGAGAGTACAGTCAACACGCTTGCATCGAGCCACGGGGGCGGCAGCGGCAGCACCAGTTCGAATTCAGATGAACGCGCCTTAGAGCTACTCAAGTCATTATACTCGTTGGCCTCAAAGTTCACAAGCAGACGATAAGACTAGCGATGGCTACACCGTCCGATCGAATACTTCGCAATAGCTGCTTTTCAAGCGAAACACTCCTTCCTTTATCGCCCGCAATTTCTTTAGTTATTTAATTTAATTTCTACCCAGTTGTTAACATTTATGAGTTTCTATTTAATTTTATTTTATTATTTGCTACTCTTAATTTTAGCTAATATTTTTATCAATGAAATTAATATTGGCTTTTCGAAATCGTTTGGTATAAGCATATGTAATTATGAAATTATTGTTTTAATATTTAATTTTCTAAAACGTTTACTTGTAAATAATATTAAGTTGTCATTGCTGGATGAACGAGTATTTAGCTGAGGTCTATTATATATTAAGACCTACTTGTACATATATGTGCAAATGCATTATTAATGGAGAATCCGATAATACTCAAACCGCTTATTGTATTGTATCTGGTATGCGAAAGCGCTCTATTTTTTATGGCAAACTCTGAGAGAGCATCATTGAATGGTTTCTCTTATTTAATGCTTCTTGTGAACTCTTTACTTTATTTATGATTTATTTCTAAAATGTGACTTATTATTTTTGTCGCCAATGTAAATATGTATTACTTGTTAGAGACACGTTTTATTCTGCCACACTGTAATATTATTTTTTGTACATTAATACCAACAATTTACGCAATAAACGAATAAATAAATAAAAATAAGATAAATTAATGAGATATGTTTTTTGAAATTTATGTAGAGTTTGAATTAAAAGCTGTTTCATAGAATTATAGAACTTTTATTATTGCTAAAATGACGACGCCTTATGAAACGCATAATTTTGTTGTAATTTCCACCACTTTTACCAATATAGCCAGCCTTATATCACGAATAATAAGTGGAACGATCAATTTCGTAGCTGTTTTATAAGCTCAAAATATTGACTTGATTCAACCCCACAAAACTTGTCTAACAATGTGAAATGACATGACACAGGTAACCAATTTAAATGCTTATGATTCGGTCAACAAAAGTTTGTTCTAAACAGTGATGGTTAATGGGTTAAAAGGCCTTCGAGTCACTCAAAAATTTAGTAATACTACACTATTGTGCTCTGTATCATTCAGTACCCTGACCCTAAACGGTTCAAAGACAGGATCATTATATAGGGTATACTGAAGGCAGAGAAGTGTCTGTGTTGATTGCGTTAACTGTTGACATAGCTCAGTTGTACTTGAGAACATGTTTGCAGCCAATTTTATAAAAATACTTACAACTCATACACTCACTGATATATTAGTCATGTCAGAATGAGAGTTGGGGTAATATGTAGATAAAGTATGTGCACGAATAAAATTGGTCGAACGTATGACGTTATAAAACTTATGTTTATTATTCAATTTAAGAAATATTTATACAAGTTATAGTTTATATATAGATTTATACAAAATCAAGATATAATATTCAGGATATTTTTTTATAAGCGAATAATTGTAAGTTAGACTTACTATCCTTCATAAGCGCTTGCCCAGAATCCTTATTGAAGAATCCTTATAGTAATGCTTCGCCACTTATTCCTAAATTGCCTCTCATTTTTCACTGTATGTTGCGTCTTTAAGGGGGTATTCTCATGTAATCACTTGGAAAACCCGATTTTTTTTTATATTTTGACAGTAAAACCTATTGAAAATATGCTGTGAAAAATTCAGACCGAAATTCATAGTATTTGATAAGTTACAGCTTATAGTCGCCGACGTGTCGTAAGCGACTGTCTGCCTCTCTTGAAACTTTAATCGCATTTTTCTGGAATCATCATTTTCTGAAACTCTCTTGGTCCTAAAAAGAAAGTATTCAATCGATTGCTTTAAAATTTACATATGTTCTTCTACTCATTTATAGTTATCGTTATTTTAGACGATTTTTAACGAAAAAACAAGATTTTCGTGACTTTTTTTGAAGTTCGACATTCTTTTTATGAAATTGATTATATTTGGTAGGGACGATAGTCGCAGAACTACTGAATAATAATCCATTCGATTTTTTTATTTCAGACAACATGAACAGCCGCTATCACCATGACCAGGGAACAACTTTTTTTGTTGGGGACTACTTTAATTTAAAAAAAATATATATTAAAAATTTAAAAAACGAAGAAAAAAATTTTTTTTGTACATTTCAAAATACAAATAAAAATTTATTAAAAAATTAAAATGATTGAATTTTGTTGTCGCATAAAAAAAAAATATTCCTAAAAAGTGGTAAAATGTATGCGTTCACATAAGAATTCCCCCCTTAAGGAAGGAGGAAAATGTGGGCAGCGGACGGAAATATTCAATATAGAGTCTGCTAACAAATATTACTATGTTCTTTTTTTTTATTGGCGTAGACACCGCTTACTCGGTTATAGCCGAGTTAACAACAGCGCGCCAGTCGCTCCTCCTTTTCGCTGTATGGTGCCGATTGGAGATTCCAGGTCCTTATCCACCTGGTATTTCCAACAGAGTGAATGTCTTCCTCTTTCTCGTATGGAGCGATGTTGAGGAAACTTATCCCACGGTAGTTGGCGCAGATAGTGGAGTCCCGTTTTGGTGGATCTAGCAGAAAACACTTCAGTTCCAATCATAGTACATGCTTTCATCCGACCGTATTTTTCAAAGAACCTGATGCATGCACCTTCTCAGTTTTTCGCCGCCCTATTTGAATAGCTCAGACGGTAATCCCCCTGGCCACTTTGGGGTCCTCTGCTACTTTGTTATTTTTCAGGCGGGTAATCGATTTGGGAATTCGGTTCGCCATCTCCAGATGTTACACTTTGACTGCTCTTCAGCAGAGGCTGGACAAATGTTCCCTCCATAACTTCAGTATACTCTGAACATCGGTCACTAGATCATCTCTGGGGGTTCTACAAAATTATGCTCCGGGTTTCAAATCTTCTGTTAGTCACTGCATCTTTTCGTTGAATTTTCGAGCATCACCCCCGTCGGCCAGCTTGTCAAGCTTTTCTTTCTCACGCATTTCGGCCTCTCTCTTTTTCTGTCTGCAAATGCGTCTCGCTTGCCTCTTCAACTCTCGGTATCTACTCCATCCCGCGTGTATTGAAGTTGATTGTAACGTTGCGAGGTGGGGCGACTCTCCACTGCGACGCGGCACTCCTCATCATATCAGCTGTTCTTTTGTCTTTTCCGAAAACCAATGGTTTCGTTTTCAGCTGAACCTAAGGAACTTGAAATGCCGTTCCGCAGGTTCCTTACACCGATGAGTACTCTCAGAGAGCAGGAGTGCAATCGTTCGGCTATCAGTTGTAATTGCAACTTCGAGAAACGTCGAACCTTGTTCGTGTTTGTTGAAGTGCTTTTTTTGAAACAAGATAGTGGTCCGAGTAAATGTTAGGGCTTCGAAGCGTGCGCACGTCAAATGGAGGCTGATTTTACCGACCGTTGTGCCAAAGATACTTTCTTTATCCAACCTGACGTTAAAGTCGCCAAGCACGATTTTAACATCGGGGCGGGGCAACTCTCATAGTTTTAACACGTTTTCAGGGGTCGTCATCATCTGAGGCTGTTTAACGAAAATCATTATTGATTAAATTTTGCAGCTGGGTTAATTCGTGGATCATTTTGGTCATTAAAGAATAGAATATCCGATATTGTACATTCACTTAATTTCTCTAAGACCTTTTGTATTGACCGATAACTATAATATAGTCTAAAGTACTAACCGGAAGTACGAAAACATTTATTTTGATTGCTTCCATAAGGAAACATTGATTTCGAAAATTTTTAGAATTTGAGAGTGACTACCTTTAAGGCTTATTCGCGCAAAGCTATATTCGAATATTTTATTGGTGTTTGATATACATATGTATACCGTAAAGTGAAAGTGACCAATGTGGTGTATGGGGGAGCACGGTTTCAAGTATTTTCTCAATGTAACCCAAAAATACTCGTTAAAATTATGCAGCAAATTTGGTCAAAATTGGTCCAGGGATTCCAAAGATATAGAATTTCTCCTAAAGATGCGAGGTGCCACGTCCATTGTCTTCTTTAAATAACGGTTCCTTTGAAGCCCTTCTGAAGTTTTGTAGTATATTTCAACTTAGTCGCTATATGGGGGTACAAAATTTAATTTGGCAAATGTTCCTAAACTCTTCGATAATCTGTACTAAATTAGAGTTTTGTATCTCAATTTGTGGCTAAGTTATAGCCATTAATAGTTGTTTATTAATGACGTATTGTGTCGGTGACTATGTTCTGATTTCGCTCCCCTACAATACGTATCGAAATACGAAAATTATATTATTTATATACCAGGGTACTTTACGTATCATTTTCAGTTTTTTTCGGCACCGATATGATAGATTTTCTCAATTTTCTTCTTCTTCTTTCGCAGTTTGAAGATTTCAACTATAGCCAGGTTCTTCTCCACCTGATTTTTTAGAATGGAGTACGTGAGAGAGAGAAGTACTGCGCATACAATGCCATGTCATAAAAAAATGAGAATGACTTTTTTTCGCAGCATACTATGAATCTGTAATAGTGTTTCAAGGTCTTATTAGTGAATATATATTTTATATATACATATGGGACCTGGTCTACGAAAAGGGGGCTTAGGTGTAAAAAAAAGGAGAACAATTAATGAAATAACGAGAAACTGACGATTATTTTTAACAGCTTTTCCCAGAAAACTAGTTTTCGCACGTTAGCCCCCTTTTCGTAGACCAGGTCACATATGTCGAACAAGTACTTATTATGCAAATCAGTTGATAACATTATAGATATCTCACCGTAATTGAGAATTTGTTGAACATATTCTGCCCTAATCCAATAAAAGCACAAAACTACTGAATAATTCTTTAATCACGCAATGAGTGCATTACGAACGAATCGACCAATTATTTTAAAAATATTTTCACAGCAAAGACATTGACATTTCCTTGATTTGTTAAAGTGTAAAAATTCTGGAAGGTCGCACAAGTACAAAAGCCATTTAGAGGTCAGTAACACATTCAACCATGGTTAATAGTAAGCTCAATAGGATAGTTATATACCACAAGGATACCATCTGACCTTGAATTACGTGACTATGTCAACTGCTTTATATAATAAATATAATCAGCAAAAATATGTCAGTGGTTTGCAATTTGTATCAAAAGCTATGTAAATACATATATTTCTACTCAACTAAACAGTGGAACTGCGAAACAATTGTTGCCACATGGTGTAAATTAAACCCACATTAATGAAGTGTTTTTGGATTGCCTTATATATGTTTGCTATATATATTATATGATATTTCGCACACAATCAATACAAAGTTTTAAATTCTTTATTATATGCGCGCCGATATTTGGCAAGCCTTCAAAAATGAACAAACGCGGTCCTTAACTACCGTTTGTCCTATTTTTTAAATAAAAACATATATTTCTTTTATTTGGAAACATACTTATGTTTAAAAAATATATTTTTTTTTAATTGTTTGATTTTTATAATTCATATAACGGGTTTTTCAATAGGGAAGCCACAAAAGTAGACTGATAAGGACAGCAAACGAAGCCATATTTTTTCCCGCTCTTTTGCCATTTCATCGTGGAAATATATGTGAGTCGAAATTATTAAAATTTAATACCGGAGTCAATGGCCTCAACTTTAAGAGCGCTACGACCAATTTATGGTCATCATAATCGTCCTGACAGATCAACAATTGAGCAGCTAATGGAAAAATTTGAATCCACAGGCACAGTACAAAATGTTATCGTGCCAATGAGGCCAAGAAGTGCCCTTAGTGTCGAGAATATTGCTGCCGCAAGCGCATCAATGGAGATTGTTGTTTAATTAAAAAACATTTTTTAGCGCTCTTATTGAAAGCCCTCTTATTGAAAGCTATAAACTATCCAATCTTTTAAATTAGATCAAACAGAACATACTCAAAGTATGCTAAACTTTACGAAAATCGGTTCAGTAGTTTAGGAGTTTGCCCCGGACAAAAAGCTCTTCACGCAACCCCCAAATACCGTAATAGATCATATACTTGCCTTGGATGGATTTTATACTCAGTATTTTTTAAGTCTTTGGGCCCACGGTCCTACCGGAGTTAAAGAAATAATATATGGTATCTACAATATATCGGTCCTCAGTATGAGAGATATGTTTAGAATATTAGTCAAGTATGTTATCCCGATATTGTTTGGTATCAGAAATATATGCCCATGGCACAGACCTTCTCTTAGGACACATGGGCGCAACCCTTTACACAGCGCAACCAGTTGCTTTATTTTCCTCTCCCCGGTAATTTTCAAACAAAAGTTGGCACAAGAAAAACGTACCATATGGCAACCACGCATTTGATTAACTAAATTCAATTAATGGGCCGGGTCGGACTACCAAAGAAACAATAGGATTATCCACGGTAATAAATCTACATTCAAATGCAAGCACGAAGAAAAAGGCTAAAAGTAAATGAGCAAAAATTATAAACAAGTTGTTAGCGACGTCACAAAACCGAGAAGCAACGAGTTGAGGCTCATGTACATACTTGTACATACAAATACATATGCCTGTATAGTTATGCTTGCAGCCATGTGCCCAGGGGATTGATAAAAAATCACATATCGTAAATTCGACAAAGATGCAACAAACAGCCAGCGTAATGCAAAACACGCCAACAACTGCAACTGCATAGCGAACAATGTAGCGAAAAACAATAAACACCAATGTAATCAATCAGTTGTAGTGCCGACTAACGAATTGTATAACAGCTGAGTGTTCTTTCTACACAATTAGAATGGAAATAGAATTTGTATAGTTGGCTGTGGAATTTTATGCTATTTCCAGCTCCAATCTTATGAGGCTTCTCTGTGGAGACCACAGCGCTAGCGTTCCAGCAAACTGTTGGTGGATGAGATGAGCGTTTGCAAGCGGCAAAAATGTATTTGATGGTATAAAAAGGGCTGCAACTCGGAGAGCCATGCACACAAATGCAATGTCAGTTGGTCGATCGGTCGGCTGGTGTTCAAACATTTCATATTGACCAGGCAAATAATAGTTGCGTATACGCCGTGTGGTAAAGTGTGAAAGTTAAATGTGTTCAATCGGTTGTATATTAGTGAACAGAGTTGACTTAAAATAATTAACAAAATATAAATAAAATTCTTTGAAAGTTACTTATTCTGAAAAATAATTTTGGGCTGCTTCACTGCTTCAGAAACGTGGCGAATATGTTGAAAATATTTAATTGTTTAGGTAAGTGAAAGTAAAAATTTAAACTAATTAAAGCATTGACGGTTGCTTTGAGATTTTTCAAACTTCAGTTTACTGTGAATGAGTCAAAGTTGTGCGCACGCTAAAATCATAAAACAGTTTATTTGGAAATTGCATGAATGCTTGGTGCACGAAACCCTTCACTTTTTCGTATAATATTCAGTTAAACTTCTGAATTAGGCGAAGAATTTCAAAGAGATAATTTTGTAAACTTAAACTTGCTTTAGGATTTCAAAAAGAAAATTTTGTAAATTTGACCTTACTTTACTATTTCAAAAAGAAAATTTTGCAAATTCAACCTTATTTTAGTTTAATTCATTCAATTTAAATGTCGCTGAAGGGATGTTCTACCTTGAACACTCTAACTCATCAGTGCAAATTTTGCATGTATACTTCCAAAAACAGTTATAAAATTGAAGCTGAAACTACTTTCACATTCACTGTTAATTTAATTTGAATTTATTAATATTAAAACTCATTTTGTAAGGAAAAAATTATTAGTAAAATTTTTTCATTTTAACCTTGGTAAATTGTTATTAAAGCCAAAAAGACATAATACCCTACATACATAGCACTTTCTATGTCAATAATATTAAGTTTGCTATAATATCTCAGGAATTAAATCCAAATTCTATCTTTGCACAATATAAAATTAATTTTAGAATCAATTAACTTCTCCATAAAAAGGTGTAAAAAGGTCTAAGGCCCTTTAATATTGATGAAAAATCAGTGCAATCTTTCTTGAAACACAAATGGTGTCACTACCACGACATTGTTTTATTTGTAAAGATAGTTTGAAAATACCACGAAGTTTGAAAAATTATCGAAACGCATAAAGAACAAATGCAAAAGTATAAATAGGCGTATACAGCAATACAAAGCTGAATATTTGCAAACGGTAATGATTTAAGAAATCAGGGTCATTCGCTGCCCGCGCCACGAACAGCGGAAGCCGGCAGCAAAGCAAAAATGAAAAAAGCAAATACGGTGAGTGTGGCACGTGCGGCTTGAATACGAATTGCACATTTATATATCCAACATTGGTATGCAGTTCCACAATCTTATAAATTTACCGACTTCAGATGCACTTACATATGCATATACCTGCCTACAAAGAACAGACTCAAGCTTCAAGTGCTTTAGGAGCAAAAAGTCTTGACATACCTACGGCCAATATAAGCTAAACCCAGCTAAAGTCGGTGCCGCCAACGCCGCCACAACCAATGATAAATGTTCGCATTTAAATTGGCCACAATAGATTGTAATCACATGCAGCGCCTGCTAGGGGCATGCTCTTGGCCTTAAAAAACTGGGCCAGCGCCGCGCTTTGACCGAAGCGTTTTGATTTGCAGCAGCGGACGTCTTTAATTCATTTCGCGCTGCAGTGGCCGAAACATATGCAGATTTGTGCATATGTATCGCCATATGTGTGTTGTGCAATTTCATTTTACTTGCTATAAAAGACTCTCTTTCGTATCGTTTCAGGAATTTCGCTTTTTCTATTCAGCACGTGTGCCCAGGTGAGTCTCATTTCTAGGCTACTACAAGGACATATTTGATTAACTTTTTTTTATTCTCCATCAGGCGCAAAGTGGTTACAACTATGCACGCCCTGAAATTGCGAACGCCGGTGGTGGCGGAGTTGGCAGCTCAAATGTCTTGCGCCCGATAGTGCCCGTCGGCAGCAACGCCTTGGCCGCCACACCGACTTCGCCTCTGGGCTTCCCATCCACCGCTGGCACAGCTTATGGCGGCACCGGCGGCGCTGCGACTGCACCTTTCTCCGGCTTCGGGACGCAGCCGTCAGCGTTAGGTGCCACTGGACAAGGTCCGTATACGGGTGCTACAAACGCTGCGACATTACAAACTGGCAGTGGTTTCAACGCGGGTAAGCGTCCTATTTTGGCGCCACAGCAACGCGGTGGTGGTGGAGGCGTATTCGGTGGTGGTCTGACGAGCATTACAAGCGGTCAGTCGGCATACGGTAATACACCACGCGTTTCGGGACTTAACGATGTGGACTATAGTGGCGAAGGTGATTATTCCGCCATACCGGGTGTACCAGCCGTTGATTATCCCATATATGCGGAGGTGCCACAAACCAATTTCGATTGCGCACAGCAACTGCCTGGTTATTACTCGGACGTTGAAGCGCAGTGCCAAGTATTCCACATTTGCGCACTCAATCGCACCTACTCTTTCCTCTGTCCGAATGGCACGATCTTTAGTCAGGAGACCCTTGTGTGCGTGTGGTGGAATCAATTTGAATGCGGAACGGCGCCTGCTCTATATGCCAACAATGCTTACATATATGATTATGGTAGCGAACAACGCACTGCAGGCGCTTACAGCGGTACTGGGGGCGGCGCAGCATTAGGAGCACGCCAATCGCCCAGTTATCCAGGCGCAGCTAGTAGCAGCAGCTTGCGTGCTACAAGCCCTACATTGCCCTCTGCTGGTGGTATTTTCGGTGCTGCCAATCTACGTCCCACCGCTTTCGGCGCGATCCCTAGCACAGTGACTCCAGTGCCATCGACCGCGGGCTACAATGCAAATACTGGTCGCTTTCCTACTGGCTCGCCAGCCGGCGGGCAGGCCTTCAATACTGCCGTTGCACCGATTGCAGTCGCGCAGTCTACGTATGGACCCGGTGGTGTTGGTGTCGGCGGCGGTGGCAGTGTGCCGGCAGGCGGTAGCAACGCTAACGCAAATAGCAATCGTGAATATTTGCCACCATCGCAACAGCAGCGACGTCCATAAATCTACGCCTTTATTGAGTAGTACATATATAAAAATCAACCTTCTGTATTATAAAAGACCACTGGCATCTGTACCCGGCTTATGCTGTCCTTACTCTCATCCACCCGTACTACTGTTTACGTTGTACACCTTAGTTTAATCACTTATACATTGACCCATTTATATAATAGTAATTAAGTATTCATTATCCCATCCAGCTCATACTTAATACTTCAACACTATTCTCTTCAAAGGCATGCCTGTTTTCGCTCACCTTCTACGGTTTCCTACCCTTAGTTCGCTTCATTAATAATATAATTACTAGAACGATTTTACATATTTTTTACAAAATAAAGTATTCATGAAAATACATTTTAAACGGCTTTTTGAATTTCATAAGGAATGGAGTAAGCATTTGATACCTTCTCGTTCGAAAGTTGGAGAATTCGAGATAATACTTACTATTGAATCCTCAGAACATTTTCATTTCTTTAATTTCTTCGTGAACATAAACAGTTCTTCAACATGTACAACTTCTTTAAAGAACACTACAAAACAAGTCATATTATTAGAGTACGGAACAGGTATAGTTTTTATGCGACAACGTTACAGGATTTACTGCTCTGAGTTGAATCTTAGGCGATCCTTCATGCCTCCGGAATACTGCTGTATCTTTAGTCTTAGTTAGCTAGAAGATTCGCGGTTCAATGGGACTAGACGAAGCATCAGAATTATATAATAAGTCTATATTAAACTTCGCAAAAGCGTTGACATCCTGTGCGACCTAAATTTCTAGCTAGCCAATGGAACATAACCTAACCTTCAAGATGCTTATAAACAATAAATGTTTTGAGAAGTCCGCGTTGGCAGAGTAATTCCTTACAAGATCATCTAAAGTGTAAAAATACGTGTTTTAGTTACAACCTTAATTTAGAACTTAGACGAAGAAAAAACTGAAGTTTGGATTTTTGGCAGACATTTTTACAAAAAAATTAAAATTTCGTGACATTTTTTTCAAACAGTTGTAATCGAAAAAAATCCTTCGTCAACATCTTTAAAAACTGTATCTCAGAGACCTGTGTAAAATTTCATAAAGATCGATTGAAGAGTTCTCGAGAAATCTTGCCAATAGACTTCAAAAACACAGTTTCGAGAAAAACAAGCTATACCTCCGAAACAATTACTCGGATGAACTTGAAAATTTAGGACAATATTCTATAGATGTTGTAGAATTTAATAAGATAATAAGAAAAATTCGATTTTTTGAAACCCGTAAACCCATGTAACCCCTTAAGAAGAGCGGCTACTGAACAGACTTAGTTGAATAAATGTCCCTCACCTCAGAAGAAACATCGTAAATGTATATTCCATAATTTTTATTGTTACACTTCAACTAATACTGATGTAATAACAAAATTAAAGGTTATGGTTAATACTGCTGCCAACGTTGGTATCGCCGTAATAGTGCCACCTGTGCGCTAAATTTTCGCGCCATTGCACGTACTTGATTGAGGTCTCTTAACTGGCGCCCGTAAGGAGAACCCTTGTCTTCACGGCCTGCCAGTTTACGTTTCTTTAAGCTTTTCTCTGTTTTCAGCACAGACTTCTCAATGCCTTTCTTAACATCTCCTTTCTCTGGATTATAAATACGCTTCACACAACAACTGCACAACGAATGCTTACACCAACGCCCACAACCGCCATATTCAACTCGGAGAAATTGCCAAAAACTCAACTCTCTCGCCTCATCATCTTCCGGTGTACTTTTGTTTTCCGAAAAAAAGTCACAGATCAGCGTAATGAACAGATTGAGCAGAACAATGGCAATGACAAACATTAACAAAGCATACAAAATGAAGCCAAGTGTGAGTCCACCGTAACCAAGATCATACGGACTAACTGTGCTGCTGAAACCAAATGAGTAACTCATCGATGCGGTGAAGCTCTTCAAGAGATGTGTAAAATTTTCGGTGTCATTGCCATTTATTATGTACGAACTGATGCCGAAAGCGAATAACCAAATGACGATGATTACCAGAAGTGTGAGTAGTGCCCAACGCGCACGATACAGAGTGCGTGTGAAGACACGAAACGGTTTGGCGAACTGAAACACCTTCCACAAACGTACGGTGGTCAGACAAATGAGAAATCCTATGGTCAAATTTGCTAAATAGTCAATACTTGCCGGCACACGGAAATCTATAAACTCCAGTTTCATCGACTCCTCGAATTCTGACATCAACGTCGACACTTTAATCTCACGTACAATAATCAAAATGATGATAAATACATTCAGTACAACTATAACACCGTCCACACAATTCCATGGCGAAGCGGACATTTTCGTCTTGTACAGTAAATTCAAAACCAGGTGCTTGAGAAAATAAATCAATGTAAAAAGGTAGAGCAGAAATATGATCAAAAACACGGCAGGCAAATTGTCCACATTTAACAACAGCCCAACGCTCTGAACATCAACATGAGAGAGCACATTTCCGAATGGTGTGTACTCCAACAAAATAGTGCATACGCTAAATAAATTCGAATCGGCATTGTAGAGCGTGAAGTCGATGAAAACGCCGGCGGTGCGCGCATCAAACCAATGGGCTTTCTCCAGATAATCCAGTATTTTCAGACTATTGTTTAGATCGCGTGATAGAAATGTTGCATAACCATTATTCTCGTCGTACGTGTGCAACTTGCCCTGATGATGACTGGCAGTAAACATACTCCAATCCATTTGTCCCGCTAACCAAGGGCCGTAAGTATGTATATACTTAGAAATATAGTGTAACTGCTCGTAAGGCAGCTGCCAACGAGGCATGAAATTTTTATCATCGAAATCTGGTGTACTCAAACCAATGTAGGGCTCCTCGCGTCGCACTTGCCGTAGTCGCACTACGCTTAGAAGCTTCGCGATATTATATTGTATCCAGCCAGGCTCCTCTATCACCTTCTCGTTGTAGTCGTGTCCCTGGTTGAAAGCTTCAATAACAATGCGTCGTATATATTCGTAAATATCATCTAAAGTATTCACATAATATAGTCCGATCGCGTCCAAACGTTTTTCTAGCAGCACCGTTTTTAGCGTTTCCGTGTTGTAATAAGCTTGAAAGTTGCGTGAACCCACCACTAAGAGCAACAGCAATACGAAATACAATCCATACAGTCGCAGCTCATTGATGATTTGTTTGTATTTGAGATTCAGCGACTCGTTATAATGCGAAGGTGTTGTGTACATTGCAGCCTCGTGGCTGGCTAACTGTAAGCGCACAAGCGCATCCTCATCGTAATTGTAGGTGATCGAAGAGCGACCTACGTCAGGACCCTCCTGCACAGCGGGTTTCTTACGCAATGCTGAGTAGCACGCGTATCCGAGAAATTTTATAAAGTCACCGATAAGGCAGTGAAAGAGTACCACGACAACAATAACAAAGAGTATCGCGCGAAACTTGCGTGACTCATGCGAAAAACCGGAGAGGCAAATGATGAGAATCAGACACCACACCACAATGAAGATGGACACTCCGAAGAGAATATACATTTTACGCTGCGCTTGCATGTTGTTGTAGCAGGTCAATGCTTTCAAAATGTTGTTTCTTCGATAAAATGGATTTTATTTTGATTTTAAGAACAAAAATTTTCAAAGTTGCAAAGAATTGTAACTGCGTGCGAACGTATGTGTAATGTCAAATAAGTATTTTATGTCATTCATTCTTTAAGTTACTTACATATGTAAAAACTTGGATATTTCTACACTGTGAATTCGCTTACGTTTACACACTTCATCGATTTCTTGCATACATATGTACATATATGTACAGTATACGAGGAATTTTCTTGTTTTGAAGAAATTGTTTATTCATTCGCCTACATCAATATTGTTGCCTTCGAAATAGTCCTCTTTCGATATTATAACGGATATAAGTAGACACGCTACAAAAGCAGACCGATAGGGACAGCTAACGACGCCATATATCTCTTCAGTAAGGTTTGCCATTTCATCATGGAAAGATATACGATCCAATAACGAGTCGAAATTATTAAAATTTACTACCGAAATTCGAAGTCAGGTGCTTCAACTGCGCTACGACCAATTTATGGTCATCAAAGTCGTCTTGTGAGATCAACAATTGAGAATTTGAAAAATTTGAATTCACAGGCACAGTACAAAATGTTTCCGTGCCAGTAAAATAAAGAAGTGTCCGCATTGTTGAGAATATTGCTGCCGCTAGAGCATCAATTGAGGAAGACACAAATCATTCTCGAATACGTCGTTCTCAAACTGTAACGTAATTGTGGCGAATTTGGGCTTACATCCTTACGCGATCAAATTGACGCAAGAACTTAAGCCGCTTGACCACTAGAATCGTCGTATGTTCGTGAATTGAGCTGAGCAACAACTTGAAAATTACCCGGATTTTCATGGAAAAATCATCTTCGGCGATGAAGTTCATTTCTGGCTGAATGGCTTCTTCAATAAGAAAATATGCATTATTGGTCAGGCAGCAATCCATACGTACTCCATAAGTCACCATTGCATACCGAAAAAAATACGGTTTGGTGCGGTTTATGAGCCGGCAGCGTCATTGGGATGTATTTCTTCCGTGATGATCAATAACGGCACGTTACTGTGAATGAGATTCTCTACCGCTCAATGATAACCAAATATTTTTGGCCCGAATTGGATGATAAGGACTTGAACAATATGTGGTTCTAACAGGATGGACCCACAAGCCATACAGCGAATGTCACAAGCGATTTATTGAAAACCAAGCTTGGTGAACGTGTTATCTCACGAAATGGCCCAGTCAATTGGCCGTCTCAGTTATGCGATTTGACGCCGTTAGACTATTTCCTGTGTGGTTACGTCAAGTCTATAGTCTAAGCCAATGAGCCAGCGACGATTGATGAACTTCGTACGAATATCGAACGTGAAATTGCAGCAGTATCGGCCGATTTATGCTTGAAATCCAGCGTTTGAACTTCTGCAAGCGTGCCTGAAAGGAATAAAGAATTTCATTGATATGTGTTCCATACCGTTTTTGAAGCGCTTTTACAGAAAAGCCCGTTACACTTAAGCCAACGCTTCTTCTAATCGTCGAAACAATTATCAAACTCGATATTTGGAATAACCTTTAACTCTTTCATTGCTTTCATCTATCTTGTAAAACGACGGATCTTTCAGGTTCTCTTTATTTTTGGAAATAGGAACAAGTCGCAAGATTGAAGGTCTGCCGAATATGGAGGCTAGGCTAAATCGTCAAGCTCATAAAACACGTCTAACCTTTGCGACTACTACAGACAAAGTAAACAGTGAATAAGCTGAAAATTGTATTTTATTCATAGATAAGTGTATCAAGTGAAATTTATGAGCTTCTCAAAACACTTAATATTTCGAGAATTCTATTGATAGTTTTTCCGAAACACCTTCAGTTGAAGAGAGAAAGAGAAATGGTAGTGCTCCTATGGTTCGAAACAAATTAACAAAAAAAAACTGTTCGCGAACAGATTCGCAAAAATCCCCTTAGAAAACAGAAAGCTTTATCAATGAAAATGGATATCAATTTCAAGATTTATTTGAGCTGATCTTCACATGAAAGTCGACTGACGGAAACTAGTAATCTGCTCGCAACACGATCAAAGCAAATTAAGCTCAACAGATACAAGCCGTCAACGGCCATAAAAGTATTAAAATATTTTCCACTAATAAATAAGCATTTAATAAGTAAAATGGCGAAATCTATGCACAAACTTCAAAAGATACAAAAAATATTATTCCAAAGGTCCAACATGGTCATCATGCAGCTGCTTAATGGTTTGGTGGGGAATCTTCTGTAAAGGAATTACACCGCTTCACTTCTGTGAATAAGGGGCTAAAACTGTGATGAAAATTTACCAGCAGCATGTTTTGGAAGGCGCGGTAAAGCAGTTAAGCAATACTCTCTTCGATGGAGAACATTGGATCATTCGGCAGGACTCTGCTCCAGCACACAAGGCTTAAACCACCCAGCAGTCGGTTAAAAACAATATTCCAGCTTTCATAACTGCAGATGATTGGTCGTCTGGACGTCGAATGAACAATGTGATCTTAGTTGGAGAACATAGCCTGTCAAATAACTCATAAAAATTTGGAGATTCTCAAAAAGTCTGCGGTTCGAGCAGCGTCGTCAGGGCCAATAGAAACAGTAAGAGCACGCACATCAATGGCCGATTCGTTTGAGAGCTTGCATGAAAGCGAAAAGTAACCATTTCAAATACAATTTTTAACGTCGTACATTTAATATATCTTTTTCTTCATTTATTCATTTAAAATATGCATTATTAAATAAAGGAAACTTTTTTTAAATATATATTGTAGTTACCTTTTTTATATCAGCGAAAGCTTGTAACAGAACTTTTGGCAGGACTAGATATATAATTTTGGTTTCATGCTTTATAAATTCAGGTACAAGAGATTCAAGCCATTGGATTATCAAAACAAAACAAAAGCTTTTACAAGGGCGAGCAAATAGCATTTGAAAATTCTAAACTCGCGCTCTCTTTACGCTCACGGTGTCTCCAAAGCTAAAAATTATTTCGCCGCTTATCAAACCACATATGTATGTGTGCAGTACATATGTATGTAAATATGTGCACTACTATGTATAATTGTACATTGGCTTTCGTACATTTGAGAATGAAGCTGAGCACAAACCGGCAGCTTCAGTAGCTTTCGAGATCTCGACGATGTCTCAAGTGGCGATTGTGAAGCTCTGTTAAAAGTTATCGTGTGACAGAGACACTGAGAAACAACAGTGTTAAGTGCCATATTTACATCACGGAGCAGTTGTGATTTTAGTTTTAAATTATGCTGGGCTCGAATGTTGTTGATTCTTCATTCAATAAGCATATAAATATATATTTGATAGCGTTCTTGGCAATTATCGGCGGCGGTCACCTTCGTGAGTAAAAATTTCAAAACTTTTGTCTTGTGCTTGAGTTATTTTTCTTAATTTATTTATGAAATTTATGAGAAAGTGGCGTATTCTTAGTATTTTGTTGTTTGTTGACTCATTTGTGTAAATCACAAATTATTGCAAATTGTAAAGAGATCTAAGAGAGTCTTAAAAGCGCGTACATGTAAACATACATATGTACGTGTGCCTCTTCGTAAACAAATTGCACTTATACAAAAACACTCGTAAACAGACTCAAAATTTAAAGCAGAGCTCCTGGTTTCTTCTTCTGCCTCAGTATTATCACCGTGTCGACTGCTACAGCTTGCTGAATTCAAGAACTCGATAGCCCAAGTTGGGATTTCCAACTAAATAAAAAAAATAATTATGAGATATTGTAAGTCTGCGTTATCTCCTATTCAATTATATGAAAAATACACAATCATTCCACTTTATGGGACCAGAAGCAATGGTTCTTCTACTTGGTTTTTAAACTTTTATCACTGATATACATATGTATGTATGTAGAAACAATACTACTATGAAACCTGAATATTTTTTTTGCATACAAGGTACTAAGCAAAATAAGTATACAATGGGTTTAAAATTTCCAGTTGTACAGGTTCTTCGACAACAAATATCAAATTTATACAATCACTTCTAGAAAACAGAGGAACCAAATTCAAATTGAGTCAACTTCATAGAAACAACTCTTGAACTGCATTTGTACCAAAACGAAAATCTGGTTATTCTTCAATTTCAACATATGTATGTAAGTACATTTGCAGTTCAAACGCACTCTTTAAATGTTATCTACATAACGAAAATGTTTAAGTGTTCAGAGTCCCCCCGGGTTAGCTCCATCATTAGTACCCAGAATAACTCCTTTTTATTCAATAACTTTAGAGAGAACAGAATGCGATTGGAGCTGTGACAATGGCGACTGCTTGGAAAGTGAATATCTCTGTGATGGTATTATCAATTGTGCCGATGGCTCGGATGAAACTATAGAAAACTGCTACACCAATACAACATGTCCGACTTTCGCATTTCGTTGTGCCTATGGCGCCTGCATTACGGGTAAAACTCGTTGCAATCAAAAACAGGACTGTGCAGATAACTCGGACGAACTGCCAACCATATGTCAAATGACAAGTATCGAATTGAACAACGCAATACGCGGTCAATGTGGGTAAATACTTACAAACCTCTATACTAAAGTCACGGAATTAATTTCGTAATATTTCAGTGAATCGGAAATGCAGTGTAAAAATGGTGTATGTATAGATAGTGATAAGTTATGTGATGGCATACGCGACTGCCCGGAGGGAGAAGACGAGACCTTGGAAAAATGCGCACCATTTACGTGCCAGTCCTTCGCTTATAGATGCGCCTACGGTGCCTGTATTGAGGGTAAAGCCGCCTGTAATGGCACCGTAGAGTGTCACGACGGTTCAGACGAATCGTACGCTCTCTGTGGTGGAATACGAAAGAAAGGTTCCGGCGTACGACCAACGCCGAAAGCAACGGAGAAGCCTACAACACAAACAGCTCTACAAATTGGAAATAAGTGCCAAATCCCTGCCAATCTTGCAAATGCAATAATCACGAATGTATACTTGGGTACGAGTATTGCCGTCGGTTCGAGTGTGCCAACAAATGTGCTTGTTAAGTTTGCATGTCAACCCGGCTACAGTTTAGACGGAGAAGACGTGTTGCTCTGCACAAACGGCGGTTGGCACAAACGGCTGCCAGTCTGCACCAATCGCGGTGAGTAAGCTTTCAAGGTGGATTCGGACCCGTACAAATGTGTTTGTTTATTCATAGAATACTGCGATGCAGCAATGCTACATGAGGATAAATCTACCGTGGCCACTTGCTTCTTCGACAGTGCGCCTGTCGTATGTGATAAAATTAGACCAAACACTATTGCGGAAATCGAGTGTGCAACAGGATATGAGAAAAAATAGTAAGTAAATATTTACGTATTTCTTCGTTCTCCATCACGCAATCAACAATGTTCTTGCCATTTTAGTTTCGCCCAAAAAACTACTTTACGCTGTACAAATAATTACAATTGGAATCACCCGAGAACACCATGCGAAATTCAATGTGGACATGTGCAACAACTTGGGTTGCCATATGCTCGCAATGGCGTAGAGATTAAAATTGCTGAGGCTCCGTGGCATGTGGGCATTTATGTCAACCTAAACGAAAGGGATTTTCAGCGTAATTGCGGCGGATCCATAGTTTCTAAACGCCTCGTCGTGACAGGTAAATTGTTGAATAAATAAGAAAAGGCTAAAGGTTGCGATCCGAGTTTGCTATTTCGAATTGGTTTAAATATTAGCAGAGTATTTTTCGGTTAAAAGCTTATTTAGTATATCAAGCAGATAAGTTCGACGTCTTATTCCTTAAAAATATTGTTCTGAAACTTATTTTTGCGCTTAACACCAATGTCAAAGTCAAAAATTATGTTCCTCTTTTCATAAGACTCTGTGCAACTGTTTGACCATTCAAAGGCTATAATATAATTGTTATATTATACTAGAACAGAGTGAACAAATATTGGTAAATATGGCAATTGGGCAATAGGTCCAAACTACCCTGCTCCCTAAACACCCAAGTTAAGTAGGCAGATGGTAAAGGCTGTACGAAAACTAACGTAATAATGGGTAGTCGAAAAATTCTTTTCGTATCAATAGATGTCGTTGCAGTCGAATATCTCGAGTGCTACCAATCACATTGTGTCTTACCATATAGTGTTGGAAAGGTGAGAGTTAAGTTTCATTTAACCAAAAAAATTTTATTCGGGTAATTTGAAAAAAGTTAGAAAAATGCGTGAAAATAATAAAGAAATTCGCTATATAGTATTTTGAAATTTTTGTATAAAAAAAGGAAGAATGCCACGGAAGCCACCAATTAAATTTGTGAAATTTACGGAGACGATGCTGCATCATTTCGTGTAGCACAACAATGGTTCGCTCGCTTCCGTTCCGGAAATTTCAATGTGAAAGATGCATCTCGTTCTGGGCGACCTATCGTTGAGAAAGTCGATGAAATTATGAAAGAGATTGACCACGACCATCACATAAGCAGAAAGAAACTTAACATTGATCATCAATCGGTTTTGAACAATTTAAAAATGGGCGACTACACAAAGAAACTCGATTTTTGGGTACTACATGAATTTTCTGTGAAAAATTTATTGAACCGAATCAACATCTGCGATTCTTTGCTGAACCGAAATGAAATTGAATTTCTGAAACGAATGGTAACAGGAGACGAAAAGTGGATTAAATACGTCAATAATGTACGAAAAAGGTCATGGTCCAAGGGTGGTGAAGCTCAACAAATGGTCTCAAAACCAGGATTTACGCCTCGAAAAGTTATGCTGTGGGTTTGGAGGGATTGGACAGGAATCAGGTTTAGCCGTTTTCGTGTAATATTGGTCACCGACTTTGAAAACACCTTTTTGAGAAAATCTTGGGTAAAGTTTGGCTTTGTACTTCGAAGCATTCTGAAACGTCTGAAAATTGGGATGTGAGCGGGGTTATCTTCCGATTTCATCAATTTTTTCACCGTCGGTAGGAGTTAAAAAAAAAGTATTTTCGCTGAGCGAATTTGGTTGTTGTACTCTTAGTGGTTTAAGAGATATGAACATTAAACATATTGAAGGAGGGGTACGCCCCCTTTTTCAACATTTTTGCCCACAGGTCCTTGCTAGTGTGATCCCTTGTAACAAATTAGAGTTTTATATCTTAATTTAGTGCTTAGTTATGGTATTTTATACGTTTGCCGTTAATAGCGTTTTATGGGCGTGACAGTGGCAGTGGTCCGATTACGAAGATATCTCAATTTTTACTCAAATTATAGCTTGAACTGACGAACGATACGGACAGACAGATAGTCAACCGTCATTTATATCTATCTCTATTAGTTTTAGGTGATACATGAACCGTTATTCAATTCCAATTTTGCGCTAATTTTGAGTGATAAACCGGTAATTTAGCCGACAGCTGACTTACAGAATAGTAGCTCCTTCAGAAAGCATAATTCAGTCAAGGAAACTGCTGAATTCTTGGAGATATTAGAGCTGAGTTCAGCTCACATTTTTCTTCACAGTTAAAATCATTTTCGAACTTGGAATTCCAAATTTTGTATTACCACAACATTTGTACCAACTAAGCAACATAAAAGCAAAATTAGTAAATTTCTTAAACTGCGGACTGAGCAGAATCTCGTTTTGATTTCCTAATATAATGCTTACTTAATTTCGGTTCTTTTGGCTTCAATATGGGCATTTAAATCTCGAAGAGAATTATATTATATTTTACGATAATACAAGAATTAAACTCATATACATATGTATATAGAAGAGTGTATATGTGCCTCATTTAAAACATATTTATTGATGTACATAATTTCGTCTTCTTCTTTTACTGTATAAAGCCGCCCATTGCGTCTATGATGAAGCCAATGAAAAACAGTACGAAAATTGGCGTTTCAAAGTGTCTCCAGCAAAGATGGCAAATCTTTATGTTAGCGCTGATGGTATCAATGTCACCAAAGTGTATATTCGAAAAGAGTGAGTATACTTAATAATAGTGAAGAGAAAAAAATGATTGTGTCGTTTTAGTTATAAAGGTTCCGGAGATAATTTTAACGGGGATATGGCGATTATTACCTTAGAGAAGCCGTTCACATTCGATCGTTCCGTGAAGCCAATTTGCTTTCAACCTCGCATTTTGGAAGCCGCCACCGTGCAGAATGACCTCGATGGCTTCATAGTCGGATGGGGTCCCACAGAGAGCAGTAACTATGTCGACGTCTTTCAGAAAGTGGAAGTAACCACGGTGTCCTATCACAGTTGCATTGAGAGGTTAAGCAGCAATGATAAACAGTATGATTTGCCGGATGATAAGTTTTGTGTTGTGCGCAAAGGAACCTCAGGCGATATTTGTCGAGGCGACAGTGGTGGTGGTTTCGTCAGATATATCCAAGGACGATATCATTTGCTGGGGGTAGTAAGTCACGCCCCATTAGGCAAAAGCAATTGCGGCAGGGATAGTCTTATAGCGCTTACGAATGTGCAACATTATCAAGAAATAAAGCTTTCTATAGATGATGAGCGGGAATAAGTCTTAAATTAAAACTTCCCGACATGAAAATAAGAGGATATTGTTGCCCATAATAGGAAATATCTTTAGGAAATATGTTATTGTTAAGATTTAAAATTTTTGTACTCAAACAATATTTTTACAAACATACATACATTTGTGCAGAAATTATGCATAAGTTTGTATGTGTTTTTAAATAAATTTAATAGAAGCTTTATTTGTTTACTAAGAACCCAAAATAAAATGCCTTCTACCGTTAAAAACCGTATTAATTTTACTATAATAATAAGCATTCATGATGTAAGGCTTAAAATCCAGTCGACCGCAAATGGACAATGTTTTATGATAGAAGGGGGGTTAGAAACATTCTGATAATTTCTACTCCATTGTCCAGCCTTTGCAAGACTGAGGTTGAAACATCTCGACAGTCATACCTTGGGCAACCCAGAGTTGAAACTGACATTGGTCCTCTCAACAAATCAGTGATCGATCAATGATATCGACGTACGCCAGCAGCTGCACACTCTTATAGAAGATTGTACCTTCTCTGTTTAGCTCTGCGGCTTGTATTATTTATCCAGCAATATATTGAAGAAGTCAGACGATAGGGAGTATCGAACGACCCGGGGGGATCTTTCCCTATCCTGAGGGAGCTTTTGGTATAGCTCAGCATCAGTTTCAAATTCAGACATAGCGTCATAAAGGCAGCTTCTTTTCGTGCTGTTAAAAGCGTTTAAAATCGACGAAGAGGTGGCGTATGTTGATCCTCTTTTCGCGGGCCTTTTCTAAGATTTGACGCATGGTGAATGTCTTTAGTTGTCAGTTGTTGATTATCCAGGCCAGAAGCCGCACTGATAAGGTCCAATCAGTTTGTTGACGATGGTCTTAAATCTTTCACACAGTACGCTCGATAGAACCTTATAGGCGATGTTGAGGAGGCTTATCCCGTGGTAGTTGGCGCAGATTTTGGAGTCCCCTTTTGTGGATTGGGCAGATCACACTTAGGTTCCAATCATTGCGATTGCTTGCACCTTCTCAGTTCTTCGCCGTCGTATTTGAATAGCTCTGCCGGTAAGCCATCGGCCCCTGCAGCTTTGTTGTTCTTCAAGTGGATAATTGCTATTCGAACCTCATCATAGTCGCGCAATGAGACATCTATTCCATCGTCATCGATTGGGGAATCTGGTTCGTCATTTCCACATGTTATACTTTCACTGCCTTTCAGCAGGCTGGAGAAGTGTTCCCTCTATAACTTCAGTATACTCTGAACATCGTATCAGCTGTTCTTTTGCCTTTTCCGAAAACCACTGGCTTCGTTTGCACCCATACGCAAGGAAGTTGAAATGCCGTCCCACAGTTCCCTTGTAGCGAGTTGCTGATGAATGTTCTTAAAGAGCAGAAATGCAAGTCGAGTAGAAAATCGTTCGGCTATCTGTTGCGATTGCAACGTCGAGAAACTTGGAGCCTTCCTTGTGTTTGTTGAAGTGCGTTTTTTACTGCACACGTCTAAAACACTGAAGACGTGTCTTCCGTTCATCACAACGTGATCGATCTGGTTAGTGGCTTTTCGATCCGAAGGCGGTCAAGTAGCTTGATGAATTTTCTTATGCTGGAATCTATTACTAGAGATAACTATATTTCGGGCCCCGGTGAATTCGATCAGCCTCAACTCAAAATTTGGGGATGTTTCATTGTGAAGACTGAATGTAAAATAATCATTTTTGGCCACTCTGAAGTGAACGGTGCTCAGATAACTTTCCCCACTTGCGTGAACCTCTACACAAGACTCCATTCTCCACTATAGTATATGTGTAAGTAGTTGCCATAAAGACTGAACAATCAAACTCCAGAAAATATCTTTTTATACCCCATTACAATTTCGGTTCAACTTTTTCTCTTGTTTTTCAATAATATGTCCTTTCTAGTACTTTCATTTATGGACAAATTTCATGAGTATTGGTTAAACGGTTTCAGAAAACTTAAATTCACATTTGTAATATCGAGGGATCAACTGATTTTGACACTATCAATGTCATTTTCATGGGACACAAGTTTATATAATATTATACATGTACATACATACATATATGTATCACAACTTGCTAGGTATTTTTTCTTTCTCGAACGTTTATGGTACACATAAAACGCACTATTGTGAATGGTAGTTGAAAATAACGTTTATTCGACAAAAACAAATTTGAAAGAATTTTTTGTGGAGCGTGGCTGAAAGATTATCCACATTTCTTTATTAAAGTGATCGCTGCTTCTCTATTTCATCTATTCACGGCTAAAGAGTAGCTCACAGAAAAGAGGTAATGATCTTAACGTGGTTTTGTGGTTATATTAGTAAAATATTTTTATTTCTCAGGACCAGCAAAAAAATTTGTGCGTAAGATCTCAAAATAGGGCCAGCGCATACGAATTGTTGGCAATAACGTTTTCAAAAACACTTTTACTGTGTAAAAGTAATTTTAAAATAATGCAGGGAACGCACCAAACAAATTTACCTGGCTATTGCATGCCGCAGGTGTCATTAACAACTAATATGGCTGGTTTGTCAAGAAAACAAAGAAAACGTCTACGTCAACGTGAAAGGGAAGCTCAACGTGCCGCAGTTCAAATGGCAGTTAATAAAATTCAAGCCGCAATTAAAACCGTACCCAACAAGAACTCTCTCGGAGGCAATACAAATAGTCCTCAGGTACCAGCTCTGTCTGGTATGCTGTACGATCTAGCCGTACAGTTTCGCACCGAGATATGCTTATTACAAATGCTCATGGACTCGGAGACTCCACTAAATTCTAAAACAATAGCTGGAAAAGAATTTATTGTGGCAGAAATAACATTAGCGAATAGTAGTCCAATAACAAAAGAAGCATTCAAATTTATGCGTTCAGTGATTCTTAACGAAATTGAGAAACATCAAAAGCCGAAAAAAGTCACCCCTATTTTCTATAGCATGAATCATAATAATACGTTCATAAATATTCTTTGCGAAGATGCATTTGCATTCGGGTGCTTGCAGGCTTGCGTTGGAAAAATGTCGGCTTTAGGCAGTGTATCGCTGTATCCTTTAGAGGCAAGTGCTGGCCGCTTATATTGTTACAGTGTAATATACACTGGGATTATAAATGATCCAATGAAATTTTTGTTGCAAATCCGTTTGCATATACCGAAATTGCGTACCGATCACTGGATTATTGCAAATAGCAAAGTATGTACTGATGACCAAGATGAAACACAATTCCTATTCCTCGTGGATGAAATATCGTCCATAGCGCTCGAGTACCGTTATAGCAATAGGCTTTTCATCTGTTTGGAGGAAGCACTATTTCATAATCATGGACAATTGCCAAATTTCTTTTGACAACGGCGAAGCAATCGAGCCTAACAAGTATGTAGAGCATCTATAATTTGCATAAGGAATAAAATGGATTTTCTTAACTGATATTTTACCTAGAGATGGATGTATGTATATTTACCTTTTAATTATTACACTATTTTGTTACAATTATTTGCCGGTATATTAAAAATGTATTTTATTATTCTCATAATATATTAATTAATTTTTATAAGTATAATTAAAGATATTTTCACAATCACTGGCAGGAATATGCCTTTTTTATTTCGACACATTTAACAATAAATGAAATTGAATTAAACTAAATCAATCTATCATCTTTTGTAGTTGTCTACATACACTGTGATTGACAGCATTATTTTATAAAGCCGTATATTACAAAAAAACCTTTTTATTATACATATATAAGCTAACAATTGTTTACAAGAGCATCGTAGAAATTAAAATTTGGACAGGCTTTATTTTTTGTTTTCTTCGGCGGCGTTCCACTTTGCAAAAAGTTTTTGCAAAATGGCTTGAAATCAGAATTGATAAATTGTTGTCTGCCTTTTTTGATTTTTGGATCAGTCTTCTTCGGCACCGGTATAACTGGGTTGAACACCATTTGCGTGCTATTAAACTGATCGTAGAGTTCATGAGAGGATCTAAAAGAGAAGAGTCATAAAAAATAAACTTCCAGCAGCTTCTAATACTCACAGTTTGCCAATTTCTGGTGGTAAGGACCCTTCTCCAGATGCCGGCACCCCATTGGCTATGTGCATAGCCATTTTACGCACCGTTGGATGATAATGGCGAGACAGTATAGTAAGCTCATATAGCGCGGTGCTTGAAGCATTACAATACTCTGGGTCCTCCAATTCCGGATCATAATTACCCGATCCTACGCTAGTGTCTGTATCCAGTAAAACGTCTAATACCGATGTTAGTTGGAAGGTGGTTTTTATTGTGCCAAGGGTGGCTAGTGTACCATGATGCAATAAATGCAAGCTAAGCATAAGCAAACGTTTTATGAACGCCATTAAACGTTGCTGACTCATATTGCTTCTTCTTTTCACTAAAACTTCATCTAAAGTACCGAGTATGATGCGGAAGTCTTCATGATTTTTTCCCGCATTCACAGTAAGCATATTTTTGTAGAAGTGTTGGTAGAAACGTATTGGATCAATATTCAGCACTTCACCTTGACCTGAGAGTATAACGAAAATCGTTTTTATGCAATGCAATTGTTCACGGTAACCAAGATCCATTTCCTCTAATATGCGATTCAACACATCAATGAGGTCAGAGAAGAAATCTAAATTGATGACATGTGCAAACCTATAGGATAATGTCATAATAAAAAATTATTTATTATTTAAATTAAAAAAAATAAAAATTCGCTTACTCACTCTGCTAAACCCTCTAAAATAGCACTCAGAACCTTTGACGTTGGATCGTTTTTCAAAACTCGGAAATAAATTGTAAAAACCATTTTTGTTATTTCCGTTAGTTTGTAAAGTTTTGTTTGCTTATTTTCTTCGGCACGGGTTTCGTCTAACTCTCTCGTGACTTCAGCCAATTTCTTCCGTCGTTTGCGCTCTTTCTTTGATAAGCTCATCAAACGCTGTCTGTGCGACTCCAACTTTTTTTGTTTTAATTCATTCTCTTTCTCAGCATCTAAATTAACATTTTTTATCTTAAGTGCCAGCAAGCAAGTAATGCACTCGACATGCACATTTGGGAGTTTAGTCTTTATTAGGTGGTTTATGCGCCTCACAATGAACAGTGTCATATCTAATTTCTTGTCATTGGCGAAAAAGGTGCGGAAACACTTGTTAATTGTTTCACGCATATTCTCATAGTTACAGTTCAACATATAGACCAAGAGTTGTGCAACATTTTGCACATAATTGAAATATGGATGCGCGTTGAGTATATCACACATACTTTGCACAGCCACCTCAGCCATTTTAATCGCCTGTGGTGTTACACGTCCCTGTCCACGCTTGTTTACTATTGCTGTAAGTTTCTCAAGTTTCTGCAGGAATTTTTTAAATTGTTGAAGCAGGGCATTTTCATAAGTCACACGTTCCAAAGTGGCTTTGCGAACTAAAGTGTATAATAATATTGATGTATTAAATTATAAATGCGGTCAAAGTATTTCAAAAATTTCACACCTGTTTGCATTTTAGTGTCGACCTGTCCCACGCGATATTCAGGCAGAATATCTTTGAATATTTCAGTCACCGAGAGTATTGCCAATTTTCGTACTGTTAAAAGATTTGGTGTACCAGCTGCATTTGTTTCTTCCATCAGCTCATATAGAGCATTAAAATTTCGCATTTTATCTTCTGGTTTTTCAAGTAAACCAGAACAAATTATACCAATACGATATTTTTGACGCTCAATTTCCTGTTGACGCGCAATAAGCAAATCAGTAGTAGAAATCAGCTTTTTTTCCGGCTCAGGTAGGGCACTGCCTTCGCCAACATCATTTACTACATCATCATCACTATCTTCATAAACAACGTCGTCATTTTCGTCAACCTCATCCTCATCCCCTTCTGCTCCGTCATCCTCTTTCTCACTACGTTTAACCTTTGGTTTAGGTATGTAGTCTACTTCAGCGGTACGTGTTATGATTTGGCCATCACGACTTTTTATGGGCAATAAATTGACTTTGACTTTTTTCTTTTCATTGTCCACAACTGCTTTGTTTGTATAAGCTTTTTCTAAACCCACTGATTCTTTTTCCTCTGCAACAACAGCTGTATTCTTACGTTTACGTTGCTTATTTAAACCTTTCTCATGCAAATATTCCAAATCATCACCGTCCAACATATCCGCTATGTTATTAACCAATTCAGATGGATCCACATTATCATCGCCATTATCAAGTGGGTCATCGTAAATATCAGCCTTTTGTTTTCGCTTTTGTGGCAATTGTTCACGTTTTTTCGCCTTCTGTCTGAATATATTTTGTTTTCGATCCTTAGCCGCTTTCTGCTGAGCCAACTTATGTTGTTGTTGTTTGGTAAGAGGAGTCTTCTTAGATTTGAGATGTGCGTTGCGTTTCACTGAACTAATCTTCACCTTTTTCTGTAAATTTTAAAATTGTTAATATTGTCTTGATTTTGAATGAAATGAGAGTTTGTAGTGCAAAATTAGTATAGAAAACGAACTAATGTAATTATGGAAGTATATTATTTACAAACCGTGCCCATTTTATATACAAATTACTGATTCAAAATAGTTATTGAGACAAAGCCAAACGCACGTGTACTGTAGTTGACGCTATAATGCTACCACTGTGTAATAAAATTTAAAATATAAGAATGGAAAATATATCATTTTTAATTCAGTGGCATTTACTTTAAGAACAGCTGTTATAACAGTTCAATTTGTAAACAAGAACAGATGTTAGATTTTATAGTTGCCAACCCTATTTTTTTGTATTTTCACTATGAGAAATTGCTGAAAAATTATGGCCGAATACATTCGATTTCTGGAGTTTTGGTAAAAAACACACTCTTCTTATTGTAAACCAGCGCTGTTATTCGTCGGGATAAAAAATTTTTGATGATATCAATTAAGTCCAATTGGTTTGTGCCAACGTTACGGTATAGGAATGGATCGTTTTCGACAAGGTTGGAGGGTGGTAGTACAACTAGCATAAGGAGGTGGTTTGAGTCTACTGAAATATCAAATACGAAGTTCTGCAATAGTAACGCTGGTGTTACGCGGCCACTTGAGCTTTTGATCTGCGAAAAACCCTTTCTGTTCTTTTTTCAAAAACATAAAAAAAATTTTTATTTATTCCAAAAAAACTGTCATTACAAATGTTTAGTCAGGAGGAAGGTGTGGCAACCTTGATTACATTAGCTGTAAGAAATCCAAACTTTGAACAAATGCATTTAAGTTGCAAATACTTTTTAAGAGCTTTTGAATCAGAATTGAATAATTTTGGTAATGTCGGACGAAGATGATTATATGTCGGATAAGTTCCTTTGTGGGTATGAGCATGTTTCAATGTGTTTATAAATTGAAAATTTTACTAAACTATACTTACAGAGACGTTCGACCTAGCCTTGTACAACAACCCAATAAAAAAAGACAAATTTCATTGGAGGAGAAGAAAAAGGAACATATTAAGCGTCAAAAGCAAGAAAGCTTGACACGCAAAGGAATTGTGAATAATAATTCGTTAGAAGAATCACTCAAAAAGCCAATAGAGAATCGGAACAAGGGCTTTCAAATGCTTGCTAAAATGGGCTATAAACCAGGGGAGGCACTTGGCAAGAAAATGTCTGGTGAAGAAACAGATAGCCGCCTTATTGAGCCAATTGGTATCAGCATAAAATATGATAGAGGTGGTTTAGGCCGTGAAACAGCGTTACGTGATTTAGCCGAACGTCGACGACAAAAACGAGAGCAACAGCTGCGAAATCGCCTTGTTGGAGGTGAAACCGTAACGGTGGAACAATTTCGTAAACGTGCACAGGAGAAAGCCGACGAGCGATTCGCAATTGGTGCCTTAAAGTTAGTAAAAGTTTAACGCAAAGTGGCAATGATTTACAATAATGTAAAATTTCAGGCGAAGTCAGTTATCCTGTGAAACATTGGATCTAGAGAACGGCATTAAAGAAGCCGAGCTTAGTTGGTTTTGGCCTGAACGCAATGAAAACGTAAATGAAGAAGGTTCGGATGAAGCAGCCAATGAAACGAATGAAAGCGCTGGAGTGAATGATAATGAGGAAGAATATACCACCGCGGAGAAATTGGAAATACTTACCAGTTATTTGCGCACATCGTACAAATTTTGTTTCTGGTGTGGGGTACGTTACAAAGATCAAAATGATATGAACAGCAATTGTCCGGGCGAATCGCGAGATGACCATTAAAAAATGTTTCCAATGGTAATCAAATAAGTTAGCGGCATAATGTTGAATTACTGTTATTCTATTTATTTTAAGAAATATAGAAAATTACTTTAAGCTAAAATTTCAAAATTTTCTATAATAATCATCAAATTGTTCATCATATATAAATTGTTCACAAAATGCAATAATTACGTCAAAATATCATTCACATTTTAAAAAAAGCAAAATTAAAAACACATACGTTATAGTTAGCTAAACACGTCCATCAAGCTTATGTATTAAATCTTGGGTTTTTTCGATTACACTATATATAAAGGGTCGCTCCATAGGATCCATACGCAACATATATTTGATTAAATCGTGCATATCATCAGAATAAATGGAACTTTCAGGAATGTTGATGTTACCGCTCAGCACCGCCAGCGCAACACTATCACCTTTTTCATAAACCGAATCAAAGGGACAATGGAAGAAGCACATGGCATAAAGAACACAACCAAGGCTCTGTAAAATTTACAAAATTAATATCTTAATCAGACATTTAAATAATTGTGTTATTAACCCAAATATCTGTACGTTCATCTATGGTGGAATACGACTTAACTGAGAACAGTTCTGGTGCACGATACACGATTGAACTGCGCTCCTCTGCTTCGTCTTGCAGTCGTTGCGCTTCATTCTGCCCACAGATTTGCAAACGAGCTTCCGTCATTGAACCCAAATCTACAATTATCGGTTCAAAAGTGTCAGACAAACATATGTTTGCTGTCTTCAGGTCTCGATGTGCCAACGGCACTGGTTTAGTTTCGTGCACCGCCCTTAAACCATTGCAGATACCAAGAAATACTTGCAAAATTTGCGCTTCTGGCATGTGATCGTCTTTACGTGCACGCATACTTAGATGATCTGCCAGCGAACCGTTCTTATAGTATGGCAGTACTATGTATAGGTCACTAGTGGTATTGATGACAATATCCGCAGATCCTTTCAGCTCATAGTCTATTACTTTAATTACATTTTCTGAATCGATACGTCTACAATTTTCAATCTCACGCAGGGCTATATTTTGATCATCTATGCTGTGACAAGTTATACGCTTAACTGCATATAGTTTGTGTGTTGTAGCATTTTCTGCTAGATCGATCAAACTGAAACCACTGTAAAGAATTATGTTATTACAATATTAGATAAGAGTACTAAAACAATGTTTTCAACTCACCCCTGAGCCAGTCGATCACGTATAATGTATTTTGTTCCTTTAATGTCTACTGTCTCTTTGGAACAGAAGAGACAACCTCTTTTCATTATTAAGGTCCATCCTAAGCTATTCATATTGAATTTATAAAAAGGTAGAAAATTACTTTTGGTGTGAGCGAAGTATAGCAAAGAACTCGTAAAATAAATTGTAAATTTTGACTATCTACTGTAAAAATAAATATTAATATTTTAACAGAAAACAAGAAAAACACAATTTACACCAAGTCAGACTGACGATAACAAATCTTAGAAGAAAATAAACACGGTTTTTTCTTAGGAAAACAATCAGCTGATGACCAATGAGAGCTGTCACAACATTAATACAGGGTTGGCAGAATAAATGAAAATATCATTCAATTTAAGCTATGGTGTATTCATTACTTAAAACAGCTATTTGCAGTATTAAACGGTAATTTAGAACATCTATTTAACTTATTATCTTGTCAAAGCATATCCGAGAATATTTTACACGTCGGTAAAATATTATTTTGTGATGCAAAGTGTTAAAAGGGTATGGCACAATAAAAAACTTTTGCATACTTTTAGGCGTGTTGATGCGATAATAATATTTGCTCTGCAAATCTTGAAGACGGATTTTTATTTCCAGTAAACAAAAACTTTTTAACATCAAATCTAATGCTTTCCTTCATTCTAGTATCTACTTATTTCTGCGACATAGCCATAAGAATATTTTCTACTCAAAGTATGTTCGCAGTTAGTTCAAATTTAATTATTCTCATTCCCCTGTGTTTCGAACAGCTGTTTGGGTTATATCCGTTTCGGTCAGTTCTTTCGTTTGTTGTAAAAAACTATTATTATTAAGTAAAAGCTAGTTCATTTATAAATTTGTAATGCAAAATTCTGATCAAATGTTGGAAGAATGTTGTGAAGATTTATTTAGCATACGCTTGGATCCGCCAGATAGGCGTGATAAATGTGATAAATGCAAGTAAGTTATAACTTCAATTCAATATGTACTCAACTAAATTGCAAACATTTGTAGGCGACCATCTGTAGTTTGTTGGTGTCAGTCATTACCAAACCCACCAATTAACATTAAGTCTTCTATAGTTATACTGCAACATCCTGCCGAAGAGAAACGATCCTTGCGCACAGCCTTAATGTTACAACTTGGTGTAACACCAGGAAAATGTGTTGTATATAAGGGAAAGCGCTTTCCATCGACGAAAAATCAAGCTGAGCTTGAACCAATATTAAACTCGCCAAATTCTTTACTTCTCTATCCCAGTAAAGACTCGGTGCCTATAGAAAACCTTGGCTCTCAGATAATTGCACCGTCTGAAGATGCACATTTTACATTAGTGCTTATCGATGGTACCTGGCCGCAAGCAAAAGCTATTTACGCCAGTAGTCCCATACTACATCGCATGCGACAGGTGAAACTAATAGCTGCGGGCAATAGTGATTACATTATACGCACACAACCCACCGAAGGTTGCCTCAGTACTCTTGAAACTGCTGCACAAGCTTTATCCATTTTGGAGCAACGTAGTGAACTGCGACAATTATTAGTACGTCCGCTGCATACGTTATGCAAGTACCAGTTAGATAATGGTGCTGTTGAACATCAGTCGAAAGAGTTTCGCATAAAAAATCAACAATATCCCAAACAAATCGGCAAGCGCCTCAATCGTTTGCTCAATTACAGCACAATTTGTAGACCCGAGGCGTCCGAAGAGAATGTGGCAAATAGAATCGATGCAACATTGCAACAGCAGGAACAAAGAACGTGAAAGTGGGCATAAATAATATAAAATAACTTTAGAAGAATACTATACTTACATATTATGTAGAAATAATGCATTTATTGAATTTGTCATAGCTAGTTTATAAAGTAATATACATATTTACAAAGCTAAACTAAATTAAAAAAAAAAAAAAAACATGTAGATTATTTACTAAGCAAAGTTTTTATTGCATTACATTGCCATTAATAATTTAAACTTTTTAAGTTTCTAATAAGCTTGAAATCTCCTTTAGGCAACAGTATCATTGCAGGTATCTTGAAAGCCACGTTCCATCAAACATTTTGCGATGGCATAACTACGTACACAAGCGTTCATTTCTTGTTCTTAAATGAAGATATATAAATATATATGTGCGTAAATATAAAACAGTGATAAATGTGTATTAGTAACGTCTTACTTGCTTCTGGTTCACAAAACGCAATTGAATCAGCTTTTATCGGCCACATGGTTTGCATTATCAAATCCTTATTTAATTCCCAGTTTTTAATCAACCCTGCCTTTTCAAAGTAGCACCGTATGAAACACTAAACAACGGTTAAAAATTATTATTTTCTTATGTGTATGTATGTATATGAAGCTATTTTACCATGCCGGTTTTGTCAACTGTTTCTGGCAGGCCGCCATTCCTATTGAATTGCACAATATAATCTGGATAGAATACAGTCGTAATATGTTTTCTAATGGAAATAATATTATTTTTCTTCATTGGCGCTTACCGCTTGGTATGGAAAAACTATTATTGCATACATGCGCCACATCCATGCCCTCGCTGCTGTTGCTGCCATTGGCTTGCACCATAATTGGCGCAACACATTCTCGCGGCTCCTTGTGCTGCACAAAAATGTCCCCATTATCCTTGGCTCGATCCTGTGCCAACGCCATAATGCTACAATAAAGCAGTATCATCGTTAACGGTAACATCACAAATACATTACAGTTACTCATTTTCTCTAGGTTTTTTAATTACTTTCAAAAGCTTGGAGCATGGGTGACACTAGTACGCAACTCCGGAAGCCCACTCGTTTTATGTGTTTTTACAGGAAGCCAGTTAAGTGTGAACAATGTGTATATATTATTGTGGAGCGTGTTCTTCAGTTTATTAAGTCAATTATATTTTATTGTTAGGATAATATCATTACACTTCAAGTTGTAATTGCCTATTTAAAAGTGCAGCAACAATACAGTGTGCAATAATTACGCTTTTCAATATAATAATGCTTTAGTACACATGTATGTATGTATGTACGCGAATAATAGTAAGCATTCACCTAGCAGGTATCTTTAATAGATTTTTGTTGTAATGGCATACACTAATGTACTTTAATTTGTTTATTTTAAATTCGAATTGACATAAGCGCTTTCCGGTAGTCAGAATTTTCAAAAAATATATTTGTTTTTGCATTTGCTTAAAGTAAAGTTCGGGAATGTTCGAGAGCTAGCTGGCAGGAAGTGTAAGCGTAACGTAAATTGAGTGTAAAACTTCAAATACGCGTTGGTCAAAATGCTTTTTTTTTGAAATGGTGACCGCTGTAGCTCGAAAACCGTTCGGTTGATTTCAATTACATTTGTACAGCTTTTTGAAAACATGAAAAATTAGTATCTGTTCGAACGATACTTTTTTTCCTGAGGCCGCCACTTTTTTAATTAAAAAAGGATTATCTATTAACTCATTTTTCCTGCCCGATTAATTTTAGACGAACCTCCAAGGATTATAGAAGAAGCTTCGGTTAGAATTGGAACAACACAAATTGCCATTACTATTATTAATTTTTTCAGTTCAAATTTGCATGGAAGCTTAAGTGTTATTCTAAAAATCATTTTGAGAAATACTGCCGAGTTTTAACCCTTTGTTGGTTAAAAATCCTGCTCGGTTACTGTTAAGTAGACCCAAAGATCATAATTTAACTAGAGTTTAATGATAGACCCAGAAGAATATGGTATTTCGTCATAGTTATAGTGGTGTCGACGTAGCCGAAGTCGGATTCAAACCAAACTTCAAAAAGATTTCTGGAACATTTTATACGGATACAACAAATACAATATCTTATGATAAATTTTTAAGAAAAACGTATTAAAAGAGTACGTTTGGGACCATATTGGTTTTGAGTAGCGAAAATGATGAGGTAGGCTGGCACGTCGTTACAAATAAATCCGAATATTTTCGGTTCTTGTCGCCGTGTGTACTGATACGTTTTCGTTCAGTTTGGATAAAACAGTGTTTGGGAATTTCGCTAAGGTTTTTTACTATGAGGAAGTAAAAAAAGTTGGAAAAGGTCCTTTAAGTATTTTCGAATGAAATCTCGTGTTTGACTTTGCGTATCTATTGATTATTGTTCACAAAACTGGAGAAATGAGAGTTAAATGGTGATATGATTTTATGTGTATGATTTTCAGTTTTTCGGGAGAGATCAATAGACAATTTCAGCAAATTGCAAACAACAGGTGGAAAAACATTACAAAATGCGTCATAACTAAACAATTATGGCCAACATATGTCAGGAAACGAACAAATGATTTATTAAATAGGTCAAGAAAAAGTATTTACAGAATAACAGCTACCACAACAGGGCACTGGCCATTTGGGGAACATGCGTCCAAAATGGGATTGCCCTACAACGATATCTGCCGTGGCTGCGGAGTAGCAGGGAACAAGGAAACAATTTTCCACTTTCTCTGCGAATGCCCAGCTCTAGCACAGATCCGACACAAAACACTCGGAATCCACCAAGCACCAAATCTTGAATGGATTTCCACCAAAAGCATATCGGACATAAGTAGTTTCATCGAAACCTCAAAATGGTTTGAGAGAGAAGGTGAAACGTAATAGCAGATACAGGAGGTTCTACGAATAGTGTATCAAAATGGCACATCAAGTGCTAATTGAGCCCGATAGGGCTGCACTCCTACCTACCTACCTACCTTCAGTTTTCGATGCTTTGGGAATTAAGCGTGACTAGTGGCAAATATAAGATCTCGGAGAGGTAATTTATTTCTATCAGACTCCACTAATAGCTTTTAGTGGCTCCTTTAAAAACTAAAATTTTCTCTCCAACAAAAGCAAGTGGCACAGTTTGTTATTTTACGCAAGTGTTTTTTAACAAGTTTATATGCATCGTGTTTGATAACAATTAGACGATTAACCGAAGCAAACTGACGGGTTTGGAGAGTAGTCTCTGTTTGAAAAACTCGACACAGAAATCATCTGTCACATTGAGAAGTAGGAGCTGTTCACATGCGACACTTCTGGAATAAAGAAAGAAATTGCGTTTGCAATAGTACGTACGAAAGTCTTCCCGACTCTACACTTTTACAAAACAGCGGATCTTCGATTTAACCTTTCTGTTATGTTAATAAAAAGAGTGCACTTGTGATGTTAAGGTCACGGAATGACTTAGTCAGAGTTTTGTAAGGGTATCCCAAAACAAGGTCTAGGCCAAGCTTTTCGAGAAATATCCTACCAAATCCTCCAATTGGGGTAGATTTCTGTCCATAAAACGTAGGCATTTATATAAATATATATAAATCCCGAATCGGAGCAAGTTTATCGTACACTCTCTGAACTCTGCGTTTGTCTCTCTTATCGAAGCTCAGCACATATTCACAAAAACCTTGTAAGTGACATTACAGCGCAAAATATTGGTTGACCATGAACTTCGTCCCAAAGACTGCGGATAATTTCTGTATGCGACCGATAAATGGCTGTAATTATATGTATATATCTATGAGGTTCCTAAATTATATGTATTTTAACAAGTACATATATATAAATGTACCATTTGAAGTACCTCCTAATATCAAAATGCCCAAAAATCAATTATATTTCATCAATTGATTTATATATTATTTCCGTCAAAGTTGGTGAACTCTAAAATAGTTTTTTTTTGCGGTGTAAAGCACAGGTTAAATAATTCTTTTATATTTGATATTCGGTGAACTGCATATACTGTACCCCCGGGGTATCGTCGAATTATATTTCCTGTTCTGGCGCTAGCCATCGTCAATCGGTTCTGTTGACATCTCAATGCTCTTGTCCTTTGGAAAGTAATCGGGAATGTTACTTATATCAGCTTCAGCAAAACTGTCTTCTTCTTCACTAGCAATGTACACTTCAGAAGATTCGCCACCTGGCAAAGCGATTTCTCTCAATGCAAGAATTTGTAAAAGGAAATCCCGAAACTTTGTGTCTTTTATGAAATATAGAATAAATAACATAAAAGGGTCAAGAGATGACCTTAAGGTAGCAGAAGGGTTAAAACAAAACCAGCGATGTCCCTCGAGAAACCGTGGAATACTTTGACTTCAGACTGGTAATGAATGGTGATGAGGTTCATTCTTTTGACTAAGCATTCTTGTAGTCAAGTTCTTACAGCTGGTTTCTAAGTTTAGCTAGAGAGTTATCGAAAAATATATACTAAAAGTATTTTATTATGAATAGTGAAGAATCTACCAGTCTTTGTTAATCTTCTTACCGCATTTCGCTGTGATATCTCGACTAGCTTATAAGACACAAAATATTTATTCATTTATTTATTTATTTATAGAATCTGATACACATACAAGATATTTGCATACAAGTAAGAACACGCATTCCATTCTACGAAGTCAAGAAAGATAATGTTCAGATATAATGTTTAAATTAAGATATAATAAATACAATTTTTTTCATTTAGGAAATATCCAACAAGAACAGAATTGATACAAATACATGCATATAGTTCTTTTAAAGATAATGCAATTCTGGTTTGAAATGTTTTGCGTTTGATTAATACTATGAATCTACTCTTCAGAACAATATAAAGAATTTGAGGTTAAATATTTACATTTCTTCCCAAGCAATTATATTTTCTATTGAGGCTTTTTTTGAAAATCTGCAGATTGTTATCTTTATATTTTTATCAAAACCAAATCTTTATAAATATAACTGTTAATTATGCGATTTAAAATTATTTGGAGAGAGTTTTTGTGCCATCACTCTCTCAGGAATTAAATTACGGTTACTTGAAGAGGCACCGCCATTAGGTTACTTCTGAGCTACTGGCAAACAGTTCCATATTTCGAACTATTTGAAAGCGGTTTTTATAACGTGCTCTGTTTCTAGGAAGATTTCAAAAAAAGCCTAACCTCGTGCGGTTGGTTGGTTGGTATTGAAGCGAGGAATTAGATTAACATTAAAGGTCATAAAGTGTATTCTTTAGTGGGTATGTACTTAGAAGTGTACGTGATTGCATTAAATGTGGTCAGGCAACGATGAAGCGCGGCAGAGAGTTGTGAGTGGTTCACCCAATAGTTTCTAGTTTAGGTCGAAAATTAAAATTACATGAATGGTTTAAGTTAACTAAAGTGCCGTTTGAAAGTTAGACAGGAAGTGGTTTTAGAATAATAGATTTAATACTAATAAATATGTTTTTAATTTTAAAATAATTACTTTAATAATACATTTTTATTTAGACGATTTTTCTAATATGTTTTTAACGATTTTTCTTGAATTTGCTTTAAATTTTTTGTATTTTTTTCGCTTTCTTTTTTAAATTACTCTATGCAGCGTCCACGTTGCGTCTAGCCGTCAAACTTTGGCGCCCCATGCACGCTTCACCATGTACACACCCTTCTCGGCGATCATAACCGCCGGCGCATGTGTGTTTCCAGATGTTACCTGTGGCATAATGGACGTATCCATGACACGCAAGCCCCGCACGCCATGTACGCGCAGCTCATGATCCACCACTGCCAACGGATCGCTCGCGGGACCCATTTTACAGGAACCGGCTTGATGATTTTCCGGGTCAGTGTCGCGTCGTACTGTGCATTCCCAGTACGCATCCGTGCCGAAAGTTAACGATTCGCAGCCCTTTGTCGGTGTCTTGTCCACCCGCATACCATACTGCTTGAGCGGTGCTGTCTGCGACAGTTTAATTGCGAATTTTATACCTTCAATGAGTGTTTTCACGTCGCGATCCTCGGTAAGATAATTGGCGATGATACGCGGCGGTGCCAGCGGATCGTTGGAGGCAAGCGTAATGGAACCACGCGATTTGGGATGCAACACTGCGGGGAAAATCTGTACGGAGCGCATATTGTTGGAGAGCAATTCGCCCACTTGACCAGTACGCGAACAACTGGCCCAATAGCCGCCGAAGTACAGTTGCACATCGGGCACATTCGGTACATCGGCATAGCGTGTATGGATTTTTGCGGTGACATCGCCAATGCCGGTGCCCGACATGAGACCATCCCGAAATAGTAAATATTCCATAGCGGTGGCCCAATTTAGTGGTGCCGTGTCTGCGTCGTCAATGAAGAAGTTGGTGAAGTAGGCAACGTGATTATGTAAATTCTTGCCAACACCGGGAAGATTGTGTATGGGGCGTACGTTCACCTGTATCGAATGAAAATAAGGTTATTAACAATTAGATCTATGCCTCATATTGTACCTTCGTTAGCTCTTCAGATGGTCCGATGCCGCTAAGCAGTAGTATTTGTGGTGAGTTGACGGCTCCACCGCTGACGATCACTTCTTTTTTGGCGAATATCTTGCGTGAGCTGCCGTACTGATCCATCACTTCTACGCCAACAACTGTTTTACTGTCGGGCTTGAAGAGTACCTTCGAGGCGGTGGTGTTGAGCAGAATGTGTAGATTGTTGCGATTACGTGCCGGTCGTAGGAACGAACGTGCCGAACTCCAACGTATACCATTGCGAGATGTCATCTGGGCAATCATAAAACCGGTGGAGTTGCGACCGTTTAAGTCCTGCACCGTGTAGCCTGAAAGGGAATAACATGGGGCTTTAAGTATATGCACACGCATATGAGAAGCTCTTATCGCGTATATCACAAAATTTTTCCTCCACTTAAAAGGAGAGCAATGGTGTCAAAAAATTTTACTTTCGAAACAAATGCCCATTAAAAGAGGAAGGGGAGATGGTGTTACCTTTTCTATGGATATAATAATCGTACTCACCCAACTCCTCGCCGCCCTTCAATATTGCATACGACAAAGGTGGATTGTAGGGGAAATGTGAAACTGGTAGCGGTCCACCCTTCGCATGTAAGGTCTTATCCACCTGATCCAATTGTAAATTATCCTCTGATTTCATAAAGAACGGCAGTACATCCTCAAATGACCAACCAGGATTGCCCAATGCAGCCCAGTTATCATAATCCTCGGGATTGCCACGTATATACATCATGCCATTGAGTACCGATGTGCCACCCAAAACTTTGCCACGCGGCCAAGTACAACGGCGTCCTTCTGCGTTTAAACAAGCACTACTTTCTGGCTCGGTAGTGTACGCCCAATCAATACTACTGCCAAAGAAATTCGGGACCATCGAAGGTATTTGTGTACCAACCGGTTCATCTCCACCTAAAATGAAAGAAGAAAACGAATAAAAGGTCTTATTAATATTTATTTATTTGACGTACGCCTCTTCTTAAAACAATGCATTAGTGGAACTGGTAAATGAATAGAATCGTTTGCAAATATGTTAAGGTTCGTCTGTGCTTTAAAAAAATTGATGCAATTTGTACCGATCTTGGATGAAGCTTACTATTTTATCGTGCAGAATAATACAGCATTCCTTCTATTGTTCCGTTCTTTTGAAAACAGCGAGACCACCTAAGGAAACGCTCTATTATTTAGTACGAAAACTGACATAGTCAGATAAAGGCATGGTACAATGACAAATTCAATGCTTTTTCGATTGTCATACTTTTTGCAGGAGATGCATTTCGGGTTGGAATCTTTAAGAGTTGTTCGGAGCATTTTAATGCCAAGACTTTCCAGATAATAATAAAACATTTCTGGAGCTATTTTGACAGTCAAGAGGAAAACCACAACCCCGTTTCATAAGATTTTGAACCGGTCACAACTGCGCACTAGCACTGAGTTTAAGAGTCTAGCATGATGAGAATGGGTCTGCAAATGTTTATGAAATATGAAATGTTTTTCAGATTGCAATTTAACGATATTTTTTTGAAATATTTTCCAAAAAGAAAATCACCTTTTTGATGTACGCATTATTGACGTTCTTGGAATATATTATATTATTTAGATCTAATTGAAATGTGATAATGTTTTTTACATTATTTTTTTCTCTATCTATCACATCATCCATCATTCTTTAGAAATGAAAAACGCCGCACTTCCGCAATAGTTTAAAAGACTCAGCATATTTAATTGAAGCTTCACACTCTTCTATTTATAGCCTGAATAATTTGAATTAAGCTTATAATAAATGAAATTCCAATAATACAGTTTTTGGTTAATTAATAGAAACTTACACAAGTTTATACATTTATTCCAGTTTCTTTTTACTTTTTTTCGTTCCTTATTTACCACTTTATTTCGAATGAATGATTAATGAAATCACAAAAATCCAATCCAATGTCTTTTTGCAATTGAATCATGTCTCGTTTCTCAGCTGTCTCTTTAACGACGATGTGAAAATTATCTAACTTCCTTGTTAATTAATTGCAAGTGATGAATGGCTGCTTAGTGGAATCAGTACGGTAATTTGGGAATATAAGGCAGAAACCAAATATATTCAAAATAAAATATGATTATGTGTTAAGCAGGCTTACTCGAGATATTAGATGTTCTTCATCGGCTTTGTCTTCAAATAACGGCTATTCTTATTCGGCTTCTGAGTTGTATTTCGGTGCTGACAGCTTAAATCACTACGGTATATCATGTATTATTATCGGCAGCTTCTTTAGCCAACTACTCAAACTACTTTACCTTTAATACTACCTTTAAACAATCCTAACGATAGCAAGACAGACACCAGAGAAAAAGTTTTTCAACACCTCTTTCTTATCCAGCATGCAATGAATGTGGGCTGAGCAGTCAATCGAACAGAATTGTAACTAATTTTCAAAGACAATCCTGAATATAATTTTTGTACTGTTCTGATAATATTCGACAAATGGAAAGTTATTCAATTTTTAAGCCGCCTTTAATCGATTAATGAAATGTGAGAGAAACTTTTTCAGCTTCTTCACTTCTTACAGTTCTATTTAGTAGAGATTTAAATTTATTATTCAGCGAAATTGGCATCCCTTAATTGAGTCCATTTAGGGGCTGTCGGAGTTAAAACTCTAAGCCTATTTAATTTTGTACTGAATTATTTTATCGAATGAGCTAGACAGAGAAATGTAATCAAGGGGGCCTATGGGCCTGAGCAGTAACTCATAATTACGTATACCTTTATAACTTCAAGGAAGAAGTTTCTACGTTCTGACCTATGGACACTATAGAGTGAGTTTTAATCGACGATTTCCAGTTACCAGTCCATTTCAAGTTTCCCTACTCTTTTAAAGAAGTGTGGAATGCTTATTATTTCTTGAAAGAACATTATTTTTTGAAATTAATTTTTTGAATATTATCTCTTTCAAATGGCCTTTATTTCAAATAGTCGGTTATCATGGTGGGATAACGGTCACCATTGACGGACACGTTCTCACCGGCATCATTTTTAAAGAAATATGGACCAATGATTTCGCGGGCCCAAAAGCTCACCAAACCGTGCTTTTTTCTGGATGGAATGGCAGCTCTTGGATCTTTTCAGGTTGTTATATTTTTTCACCGCGTGCTGGACGTGCTCTATTCGGTCGGATATTATCCAATGGGTCTAAAGATGGCTGATGGTGTTGCGAATAGTACGCTCAGTAGGCCGATTATGTTAACCGTAAGTGGAGCGAAGCGCGAAAAACACATTCTTTATAGAACGTGACTTTTCGTAGTAAAGTTGAACGATTTGAAAATTTTGTTCAGGCGTAACTCTTTCCATGATGAAATGCCAAACCTTACTGAATAAAAATAACATGACAGCTTGACGCGCCTCACTCATCATCTGTCAAAAAAACGGCTTTTGATAAAAGTAGCTCTACTTGGATCAGCCGTTATTATGAGGTTTGCACTGAGATCAGTAAATTGTGTCCTCAGTTCACAGCATCTTATTTAGTCGCATAACTCTAACGGATTTAGTAATTTTAACGATCAAGAAACAAGTTTCGTGGCCTTTGTAAATTTCCACCAGTATCTCTTCTTTATCACTTATTAAGATTTATTATTCACTTGAACTATTTCAGTTTATACCTTCCTAGTGATAGGAAGGAATGAGTATGAAGAGCTGGAAGACAAGGGTAATGCTCGAAATTTCTATGAATAAATGCGTTCAAACATGGCGGCGAAAACTGATAAGGAGCATGCATCAGCTTCTTTGTAAAATATGGCCGAACGAAGGCATGTGAGACGACTGGAGTTTAAGGGTGCTCTGCCCAATCCACAAAAAGGGAGACCCACAATCTGTGCCAACAACCGTTGGATAACACTCCTAAACATCGCATAAAAGGTTCTAATGAGCGTATTGTGTGAAGGATTAAAGCTCACCGTCAACAGACTGATTGGACCTTATCAATGTTGCTTTAGGCCTATGTTTGTAGCGAATGCAGTGAGACGGCATGCAAGAAAAACCGCCGTCCTAAAGGTAGTTAGTGATGCCCTCGAAGCCCAAAACTATCTTTTTATTAGTTGGAAATATAAATAGTCTCATCATCACATGAATCCTAACTAAGATATTCTCCGGGTCTCTGCGGTTGTAAGTTTTAAGGAAGGTTGCCGATACAACAATAACAACAAGGGCTTGAGCCTTGATGGGGAAGAAATTTCAGTTTAATTATCTCAAAGTTTATTTATTACTTTATTTTAATATATATTATCTTATCTTATCCTATCTTATCTTAATTTATATGTTATTTTTTCGTTTTTGCATAATTTATGAGCTTTTTACAGTGCTTTTATGGTAGTCTGTTTTCAATTTAATTTATCTAAATATTCTTCAATTTCTTTTGTTGTCTCCTTATTATCCCACGGTTCGAATAATCATCGCAATTAAGTTGGAAGCTTTTTTTGCGCAGTTAACTGTCTCCCCATTTTTGTTGCTTTGAAATCGCTTCTACTTATATTCACCCAATTCCGCATCATTCCAATGTGTTTTTTTTTGTGGAATGTCTTCATTTAGCTTGCGGTTAAGTTAATGTCAAAGTTGACGTATCGTTGGTGCAATCTTGATTTGAACAAGAAGAATCCAGTTCGCTTTTACCGTTTTTATTTTCACTTTTAACTAATCTTTTATTGTTTTTTTTTCTCATCTCACGCCCACTAATTCGTGCGGCGAAACAGTTCAAAGGTGCTTTGCAACGATTTTCGTTGGAATCAATTGCAAGTCGGCACTTTAAAGCCCTCGCATTTACCGCTACTTTTTCTTCGTTTTTTATATTTTCCATTTCTGGTTGGAGAATATCAAATTATGTGGTTAAATGGCGCAATTTTCACAGGTTAATTGCGCGATGGCGTCAGCGAGCCATCTCTAAGCCCACTGGCTTTTGCAGGGAAACTCAATGAATTCCAGAAATTAGACAATCGCAAAGACGAGTAGCTGTTTTTACATTGCTAAATACACAAAAATATTATCTTTGGCTTTAGTTTTGTAATACAAAGTACCCAAAAAGGCAAGTGAATAAATAAAGAAACGAAAATCATATAATTACTTTTCACAACAGTTAAGTAAACAGAGAAAATGTGTAAAAAAAGATGACTTTCATAATCATTCATAATCACTTATTTTGGTTAAAATAAATATACTACTTGTCCTACACACACACACACACGCAAGTAGCTCTTGCAACTCGTCAATGCTGTTGATGGATTCAATGGAACGTTGCAAGTAATTATTTTGCTTCTCCTTTATTTCACACTAAATTAGATACAGCAAGCACTGAAGCACCATAACTATTACCATAACTACACATACATATGTACATACATGCATAAATTAGTAATTAATTTTATTTGTAATGAGTTACCGGTTGACCAGTTGAAATTTGTAAATTCAGGTGTTTAGCGATTATCGGTGTACGCTCTGATATCAACAGCTTTTTAGCGACTATACCTACGACTGGCTGTCCGTCGCCAGCAATTGGCTGCTAATAATTGACGACAATTTATCGCACGCAAAACCTGTATTGGAAAATATTTTGGATTTCGCGCCCGTTGGTCTCATTAAACATATTGATTAATTGAATACATTTGTATGTTGGTTAGTTGAATGCCTACATACCCATTATCCACTGACATATCCATTCTGCACACTTGTTTTACCGGGTTTCTGACCAGGAAACCTAGTTTCTTTATAGTAAGACATCCTAATCCCAACCATGGTTTTTGAACATGTAACAATTTTTTTTAAATATTTGGATAGTTCTAAGCTAGGAACACTATAAAAGATTTAGCATAACTAAAATCGAGTATAATCTAACCGAGAGTCACTTGCCATCTACATACATATACTATATGGATTTCTGTCCTAGCAATGAAAAAAAAAATATTGGTAATTGAAAAAGACTCTGCCGCATGAGAGATTCCATGAATATAGTTTTTAAAACATTTCATCTAGTGTCAATGACGCAACATGCTGCTTAAGTGTTCGAAAATAGTTAACAACATGTAAGGAAGGAATAACTCAACATTTCATACTCTCCCCATATAAGGGTTCCGTTGAAAACTACTAAAAGTGCGATAAATTAATAAATAAATGCGCCAGAGTCATTAAATTTTACACCTAGGATGATATAAGAGGATTTTATAGGAGCCGGACTCAAAATGGGACGATAGGCGTCGCACCGCCGACATTCCAGTGAAAATCCACGTCTCAGGACCTACCCGACTGATGTCAAACATATTTAGATTTGATATTATTTTGATATTTCTATGTTTCAGTGCGAACGAAATCGGACAACAACCACGCCTATTTCTCGTATAACATACTTTTAAATTTTATCTGATTCTTTCACTTTCCAGTAAGCAAAAATTGTCTAAAACTATTCAAGCCTCCATGGACCGAATTTGTGGACCAAAGTTTCAATTGCAAACTTTTTTATCAAAAATATCGGTAAATCTGTGGGATATATTATAGAACTTCGGAGAGAATCCTTTTCTAATAATGGTAGAGTGGGTTTCCACGCTTTTATCTTTGCAAGTCGCAAAGTCGGTTACAACCGAACTTGGCTCTTCTTTACTTGTTATACTATATATGCATTGGGACAAAACAGCACCAAGAATTTTAATATAATTCCCCGGGTAAATGAAATTAAAAAAAATTTATTTTGATGAGTTGGTATGACTATCCTTAATTACTGTACAAAATATGAGCGCGATCTGTCAACCAGTTTGTTTATAGCAGCTGCTTAAGTCGGTACACCTTAGTAGTGTGTTACGATTTTTACAATGGATAAAAATATCGAACAAGGAATTACTCCCAAATTTTGTATTTCTTCCGTCGTCCTGGACGATCTTCGACCTCTTCAACTGATGAAAATATTAAAAAAAGTGAAGAATATGGTACTTGAAAATCTTCAGGCAAGTGTTAGGGAGATGGCAAGACAGCTCGACATCTCTCGCGAGTCCGCTCGAATGATTTTGGTGGATATTTTGGGCATGAAACGCGTTCTTGCTCAACTCCCCTGGATAAAGCTGATTTTTTCAAAAAGAGTACCGTAAACCGGTCTCTTTGGGCAATCATAACGGAATGGAGGGAAAAAACGGGCCGAAACCAAAAAAGAACCCACTCCAAATGCGTTCGAAAATCAAGGTAATGCTCATTGTTTTTTTCGATATTCGTGCTTTGGTACATCATGAATTTGTTCCGGAGGGACAGATGGTCAATAAGGAGTTTTATTTGACCGTATTGAAGCGTTTGCGTGAGAACATCCGTTGAAAATGGCGGATACGGTGGAAGAGCAATTCATGGATTTTACATGATAATAATGCACCATCACAAAGAGCCACGATTGTGACCGAATATTTAAATAGGAGTTGTACATTTGTAGATAGGTGCTCTGGTGGTTATGGAGAAACTGGAAACGTACATGATAAGCAAAGAGGTGGTAGAAATCACTTGCCATCTAAATGTGAGGATTATTGCTATTATTCTCCTTTTTAAGAAGAAACTACTACTTAATCTAAGAGAAGCTAAAAAAATTGCTTAGAAAGGGTTAAGATCGCAGAGTTGCTGTAATCTAACCGCTACTAACAAAAACACTCATTGAAGAAAAGTTGCATTGGGAGCATGAAAACATCAACCGTGATTGGATGTAATATTTACAGATGAGTTATTTTCTTTGTTTTCCAATCACTTGAGACTTGTTTCGCAAAAAAAGGAATAACATTTATTCGAAGGCATGTTAAGCACATGTTGCATGTTGCTCTCTGCTCATAGTTTCGATAAAAAGGGTTTACTAAAGTCAGTTGAAATACTTTACGGCCAAAATAACCATGATTATATACATAATGCAAGAAGACAATGAACCGAAACAAGGGAGCAGACTCTGTACGCAATGGAAACAAGAAAACCACATTGTTACTTTAGATTGGCCATCTCAATTATCAGACGCCAATCCAATGGAGAATGTTTGGGATTTAATGACAGCAAAACTAGCAATAAAACATTTAATATACTTGGAGGTCGCTTCCTGCGGAAAACTTAGTTACGAGTTGCCAACAAAGATATCAGACAACGCGTGAGACTGGCGCAAGTATTGAATAAAGGTCAGGTATACGTATAGTAAAAAAAAAATATTTTTTATGAATACAAGATTTTTTGCAATGAACTCTTTATACACTTTCGAAAACGAAAATTGCATTAACAATTTAAAAATCTTCCAAATATATAGATACTGATATGTGCCAATTCTGAGCCACATATAGTCATAGTCCGTCTATATCTTTTTATAGCCACAATGCACCGAATATGAAGAACTCGATTTTTTTCTAACGGATATAATTTGTGTCAGACTTCAGGGTTCTATACACTAAATACATAGACCGTATATATCGGTCGGTTTGAAAGCTCTTTTAATAGCATTGACTGGAAATGTAATTCAGTGCAGAAAAGGGTTGGTACGGAACATTTGTAGTAATGTCGAAAAAATGCCTAAATTTTTATGAAAATTTTTTTAAATCAAAATTCGGGTTGTGCCATACACATAGTTTAAATGAATTTATCCATTATTACTTCCCAATTTTATATTAAGAACAATTTTTTATTTTACAAAAACCTTAAGGAGGCGGGCTTTTAATTCTCACCTTCACTTCTCAGAAGATGACTTTTGTTTTTGTTTTTGTTAATGATGACTTGCTGCTGCTGAATTGTGGATGGCCGTACACTCACACACACACACATACATCCAATGCCAACTCTAGCACACGCATCACACGCTTCGCGCATTTCCTCTTTACTGATAATAAAGCACAATGCAACAACAACAAGGTCAAGTGCATGAAATCTTCATTTAGTGCGCGAATATGTACGAAGTCTTTTTGAGACCAACTATCATGAGAATTCAATTTTTTTATTTTTTTTTACTTTAATTCTCCCCTCCCCTTTATGCATTTTTGTTGTTTTTGTTTTAGGCGTACTTTAATTTTTCTTTTGTAAAAATTTGTTGCAATTATGTTGAATATAGCAAAATGTTGCGAGTAACTATTAGGAGTTGAGAAATTCAGGGCGCATTTACATAATTTAGACAATGGCATTGAGTTTCTTTGTGAGTGTATAGAATTCTTTAGTTATTCTTTTATTGGCTAACACTTAAGCTTAGAGAATTAGTGAAACTTTTTAGTAGAGAAATTGTTTGTATAATAATATATGTATACTTTGTAATAGAAGTGGTCGTTGAGCGAGGGGTTCTAATCTTAAAAACTCTTAATTGTGAAAGCTCTTAAAGTGTCTTCGATATAACAGCTTAGCTAAGAATACTGAATACTACTGAATATAGTACATATTCGTCACATATGGTTTTGAATGAATCCATAAAACATTAGGTATGTTCTTTAGGAGTGGAATGATTTTAAAGATCAAGATACAGTAGAATGTGTGACGGTTTTTAAAGAGAGATGCCACTGTACACGAAGACTTTTGCCAAAAAGCTGCAATGGTTGCAATGTCAACTTTACACCATTTTATTTACTCACATCATCCAAATAAAGGGTGATCCATTTCGAGGTTTCCCACTTTTTTAAAGAAAAACACAGAAACTTCAAATATATTATCATTCACAAGAACATTATCTGCCATTTATATTTTTGAAGATTACAAGTATTTCTTTTAAATGTTGACCACGGCTACGGGTCCATCCGTTGAGTCCAATTTTCGATTACTTGTTCGAGCATTTCGACTGCTAACTGGAGAATGACACGCGCGATGTTTTGCTCCAAGGCCTCAATCGAAACGGGATTGTTCGGATACACTTTAGACTTTACAAATCTCCTCAGGAAAAAGTCTAACGGTGTGATATCACATGATATTGGTGGCCAGTCGACCGGCCAAAAACGTGAAACTATTTGCTCACCGAAGTCTTCTCTCAATAAATCTATTGATTGATGCAATGTGCGGGAAATGGTGCCGTCTTGTTGAGACCAAATGTCACCGAGATCACGAGCTTCGACTTCAGGCATCAAATAGTCGGTTATCATGGCTCGATAACGATCGCCATTGGCGTTTAAATTCACACCGGTTACGATCAGATATGGACCGCTGATTCCACGTCCACATCGGCGTAATTGTTGAAGCAATGTGCACCGGTGATTCCAACGGCCCACAAACCACATCAAATCGTTGTTTTTTTTCTGCATAAAATGGCAATTCTTAAATATCTTGGGGTTGTTCTTTATAAAATTTTGCTTGTTTATATACCCGTTAAACCAGAAAATAGGCCTCATCGCTGAACATAATTTGGCTCGACAACGTCGGATCTTCTTAGAACTTTTCATGAACGGCACCGAATCGACTCTCTACCGTCTTCGAGTACACCCCCAGCTACAGCTGCTATATTTTTTTCACTGCGTGCTGGATGTGGGGTATTCCCTAAAGTTAATTTAAAAGTGCGATGTGCACTAACGGCCAATTTAACATGGGCCCGAAAAATTTTCAATCGCTATTATTGACCACAACTGACATCTAAGCACTTATTTCTGGAAGGATCATTTCTGCAACCTTTTGAATGGGACTAAAGTGACAAATTCGATTCTCCAAATGGATATTATGGATTCAGACTTCTCTTTAAGAATTATAGACAGAAAAAAATAAAGCGGACTTTAATATGAAAGCACTCCAGATCGTATGAGTATCGACTCTTCTTCTTCTTTGCTGCCGTAGACACCGCATATGCGATATTGCCGAGTCAACAACAGCACACCAGTCGTTTCTTCTTTTCGCAAGGTGGCGTCAATTGGAGATTCCAAGCGAAGCCAGGTCCTTCTCCACCGACTAGGCTAAATGTGGAAAAACCTGATGAAGTGCATGGGACAACTTTTACTATTTTGATCGCGATCTGCTGCCAACGCTGCAGGAACTGTCTTCATTCTCAAAGAATATTGTTGTATCGAGAATGAACTATATGACATTAGTGGTGTTAGTGGATTAAAATGCAGCGGCTATGGTGTTTAGAATATGTCACTCAAATCAAACTGCGTCGGAAAAACGTATTGGAGACTGCTTTCACTTGATTTTTGGTAACTTTAATAAAAATATATGTATGATTCATGCATATAATTAATTTTCTCAGTTATGAAATTTTTGCAATTATTTTTCTCGGATTAGAAGATGGCATTTTACGACAATTGTGTTCTTGAGCTACAGAAGTTCACTCCTAAATGTGTGAAGCCAAACCAGTATGTGTGTTTCATAGTAATCAAATAGTAATATAAAGCCTTGAAAATGTAAAACAAATGAACTGAAGAATAGCAAAATAAGCTGCATCTTACACGCAATATAAAATTTATTGTTAGGACAATGAAAATACATAATTTGCAAACTTAATGGTCGGTTCGGTCATAAATTAGCTACAATTAATCAGCTATTTACGCTAAACTTGTTTTACAGTAATGCTTGTATTATAAAGACTTTTTCATTTGTTTTTGGTTATTTAGGCCCAATTGCAAGCGGTTACGCAGGTCACCAAGCTGCCGTTCAAGCGCTTGACCAAAGACTTAAAACACGAACTTGGCGAAGCATGCTACCAAACAAATTTACGGCTATAAAAATGTACCCTTACTGCATTTGAATGCCACACTAACGATTAATTTTGCAAACCATTAAGACGTGGAGGGTCAACGGCGTTATATTTTCCGACTACGAATGAATTCTTAAAGAAATTGTAAACAGATAAAAGTTCAAACCAGTTTTTGAATTTTTTGGGACCATGGTATTTATATGTGTATGTCATCACAGATCTTTGATTATTGATTCTGTTAGAAAATATTAAAATTAGAAAATAGGTACAGCTAGATGTATATAAAATAGCAGCAACGTCATAAACTAATGGTTCATTTCACGTTAGATATTCGTACGAAGTTCATCAGTCGTCGCTGGCTTGTTGGCATAGACCATAGACTTGACGAAGCCTAACAGGAAATAGTCTAACGGCGTCAAATCGCACCACCAAGGCGGCCAATTGACTGGGACGTTTCGGGAGATAACACGTCCATCAAACTTGGTTTTCAATATATTGAATCCTGTTCGAACCACATATTGTCCAAGTCCATATCATTCAATTCAGGCCAAAAATTTTCGGTTCTCATTGAGCGGTAGCGATTCCCATTCTCTGTAACGTGCCGGTCTTGATCATCATGGAATAAGTGCGACCCAATGACGCCCCCGGCTCAAAAACCGCACCAAACCGTAATTTTTTCTTGATGCAATGGTGACTCATGAAGTATGGACATAATTGCTGCCTGACCAATAATGTATATTTTGCTTTTTGACGAAGCCATTCAGAGAGAAATGAACTTCATCGCTGAAGATGATTTTTCGATGAAAATCCGGATCATTTTCAAGTTGTTGCTTAACCTAATTCACGAACATACGTCGTAGGGCTCTTAAATTTGAGGCCACTAATTCTGAATTTCGGTAGTAAATTTTAATAATTTTGACACGTTGTTGGACCGTATATCTTAACGGGATGAAGTGGCGAACATTATTGAAGAGAAATGTCAAAAGAGCGAGAAAAAAATGGCGTCGTTTGCTGTCCCTATCGGTCTACTTTTGTAGCTCCCTATTGAAATGCCCTAAAGTTCCAAAACCGGATGATACGTGTTCGCTTTAGAAGAAGATAATAATCTGAATCCAAGAAATTAATATGTTTTTAGGTAACAAAGATCTTTTGTGCTTGTCCTGCTTTCGATAGTTAGTGACCCTTTTCTATTTTAGCTGTTGATAAATATTTTGTTAATATATGTATTTTTTTATTATGTAGCAAAAAAGAGAAACAAAAACAGAAGACTACAATGTAACATCTTCCTTGGCGAGAAATTCCCTTTTATGGAAACTTAACTCAGTCATCCATCATTCCATCATTTGTCACTCGTTGCAGCAAATAGTTAGTGACGTGTGCACTTAGTGCTCACTTACGCAATGCATACGCAATACATATTTGTACATAGATACATAGAGTGTTTATATGTATGTAATACAAACTGGTTTGCCGATATTTGCAAAAAAAATTTTAAAAATAAAACTCACACGCCAAAAAGATATGTTTGCCGTCGTTTAGCTATTTCAAGTATTAATGAGCGGCGACAAGGAATTTCGAAATTCAGATATGTAACATTTACGCCCAAGCTGCCATATTTTAAGTGTTCGATATCCTGTTTGACTAATTTTACCAGCTTGCAATATGAAACACCCTAAAAGCAGCGGAAGAGAGTTGAATTTGACTTTGGAAATATTTCGTTATTTTAAGCATTCCACTTGGATACACGAAGGTTAAAAACATATTAAAATGCTTTTGCGTAAAAAAAAAATACCGAGGAAATGAAAATATTGTAAAAATTGCGACAACATTAAGTTGAAGTGGCCACTAATTTGTACTTCTTCAAACGTTATCTAATTGGTAAAATAGTGAAGAGAAAGTTTCTCGATTCAAATCGAAAAATGAAGGTACTCAGAGAAAGTTGGTTTTGAAATTTTAACTGTATGTACACAGTAAAATTACCTAGGATGTTTCTTGGTTTTTAAAAATATTTTTTTAACAATATGCTGCTGGGAAGTCTATTTAATGACTGAAATTGAAGTTCATGATCTCGGCGCCACTTCCCTCACAGCGCATCTATCCATGGATTTATTAAGAGAAAACTTCGGTAAACAGATAATTTCGATTAGCCACCAAGATCATGTAATACGAGTATCACATCGTTAGACCGCCAGTTACCAGTCGAAATGCTCGAACGAATCATTGAAATTTGGATTCAACGGATGGACCATCCGAGACGTAGCCGTGGCCAATAGTTGAAAGAGATGATTTTCAAAAAATAAATGACAAAGAATGCTCTTTCGAATGATAATAAACATTTCCCAACAAATTTGAAGTTTCTGTGTTTTTTCTTTAAGAGATTTGGAACCCTCGAAATGAATCACCCTTTAGATTAAAATCCAGTTTCCCAATAAATGTTCAGATTATAAGAAATTAGTTTTTTATATTATTGTATTATATCAAATATAGAGGAGTTTGATCGAATATATGTTTCTCACTTTTAAGAAACGACTTTCTCTTGTGAAAGTGGGAAGGAAGTACATACATTCAATCAACTAAATGCAATGTTTGGATAGCTAATGAGCTATTTAGTTAAAAATATTTAAATTCTGGGGTGGTTAACATCTAAATCATGAAAAATATCATCACATTGGACTGATTTATTATGAAGAGATATCGTATAATAATAAGTTGTACTTCGAGCTGAAAAATAAATTCTCGTTCTTCTTTGGCCGTCCGAATTTAGTTCCCTTCGTGTCGTTAAATCCAAATACTATTTCATGAATATTATGTGTGTATGGGTGTTTGTTTGCGGCCATACGCAATGATTGTGACTAATTTTTAATTACGCTACCTAACGTATAATTACACGGGGTACGCTGTGGCATACAACGAGTTTCATTATAATGGGTGCTGATGTGCAACATTTCGCTTATGCATGTACCCCTCTACAAAAACAACTATTGTACTAATTTTTACTTTCGTTTGATTTAACACTTTTAATTGCTTATGACAATTGTCATTTACAAAGCTTAACTTGTCCCACATTTTCAGCGCTAGAGCGAGTTTATTTATTACTCCACATAACACATTATGTAAACTAACTTCACAATCAATTTCCACAAATAAAAAATTAAATAGAGGTAACTATACAGTATATTGTGACAAAAAAGTACCCGTAAATTGTAAATAAAACGCAAAATAATTAATTATTCATCAATATTTATTTTGTCGCCTTCAAAGTAATTCCCACCAGATGTAATACACTTATGCCAACGATTTTTCCGGTCCTCAAACATTTTTCATAAGCACATTTTGGGTTGGCCTTCACCGAATTTTGTTTTATCTCTTCGATAGACTGAAAACGTGAACCACGGAGCTTCATTTTCGGTTTGGGGAACAAAAAACAAACAATGAGTCAAATCTGGTGAATACGATGGTTGATCGATGGTATTCATTGTATTTTTGGCTTTAAATTCGGTCACAAGTGTGACTTAATGCGGTCGCATAATCGGCGTGCAAAATCCATGAATTGTTCTTTCACAATTCCGACCATTTTCAACGGATGTTCTAACACGAACGCCTCAATATGGCAAAATTAACCATCTGTTCCTCCGGAAGAAACTCATGATGCCCTAAACCCGAATATCGAAAAAAAACAATGAGAAACCCCTTGATTTTTGAGGCTTTGGCCTGTCTTATTTTTGGTTTCGGCTCGTTTTTTTCCTCCATTCCGATGATTTGTTTGAACTTGTTTGGATATCAAACTCATAAATCATTGTCTCATCAGCTGTTATGATTCTCTCCATGAATGTGGGATCGGAACTCGCATAATCAAGCTTGTCCTAAGGGACCTGTTTACGGTACTTTTTTTTTGCGAAAAATTCTGTTTTATCGAAACGAGTCGAGCAAGAACGCATACACAGTAGAAGCATACACAAAATATCCGCCAAAACCATTCGTACGGACTCGTGGGAGCGGTCGAGCTCTCTTGCCATCTCTCTAACACTTGCCTGACTATTTTCAAGCACCATATCCTTCACTTTTTTAATAATTTCATCAGCTGAGGAGGTCGAAGGTCGCCTAGAACGAGACATGTCTTCAATGATCTTTTTTTGAATATCGTTTACCTGGGTAATTTAATTACAATTTCCTGGTGCTGTTTTGTCACAATGTATGTTAAACATGTTCTAAGTGAGCAAACGTGACAATGTGGTTTGCACGATTTAAAAGTAGTTATTTTGGATTAGAAGACAAAGAACGCCCTGGACGCCCGAAAAGCTAGGGAATAGGAAGCAATACGCGATAAGTTTGTTCCCAAGCAAAAGAAGAGCTCACAGAGTCTCATGCAGCCGACTCACACACATTCAAAAGCGTTTAAAAGCAGCCGGCAGTCGTTTTTGCATCGGTTTGTGACTGCTGATGAAAATGAATCCATTACGAAAACCGTAAACACGAAAATCATGTGTGAAACCTGGCCAAGCAGCCAAACAACGGCAAAACCGAATATTGATGACGCCAATGCATTATAAGCTAATAATACGGTGTGAAACTATTAATGGGGTTCGCTACCGAGAACCACTCATCAAATTGAAACGGGCGGTTTACGAAACGCCTGGAATTCGCAACTAGACAATATGACTATTGCGATATAGCAGTTGGAAAGTTTTGTCTCATCTGCTTTTTAGCTCGAAATTTGGCCCTTCGTACTACTATACGGTCGATGCAGAACACCTTCACAGGTATACGGTTCATATCAGAACAGGGCATCAAAAATTTGACAAGATGCCTTCTTGCTTGTCAAGCCAGGAACGTTATTTTCAAATGGAATGCCGCGAAGATTTTTTAGAAATGTTGTTTTCAATGATACTTTTATACAATAATTTTTTTCGGAGTTAGTCCTATTGATAATTGTTACTCGAAAATAAGTTTAGTAAACCATTTCCTAATGAACAAACTTACTCCGGGATAACGTTTGCAAATTTATATCCAAAATAATGGTTCGGTTCGCGCGACGATTAAGCTCTCTGGATGAGTGGGAACGTTAATAAACGAAATTTTCAGTCAATGGGAAACGCTCTAGAGTCATGATAAATGACTTTTCCGTGTCCGAGTTGGAAAATGTTGATGTGCACGACCTTTGGCTGAGTAACCTCACACACCAAATTTTATTAAAACTGGTAGCTCCTCGAAGAACAAAAACCAAACTCTATAAGTCACTAATTATTCCCGTTCTGATATATGGTGCAGACGCATGGACGATAACAACATCTGATGAGTCGACGATACGAGTTTTCGAGAGAAAGTTTCTGTGGAAGATTTATTGTCCTTTGCGGCCACGGCGAGTATCGCATTCGATGGAACGACGACATTGACATAGTCCAGCGAATTAAAAGACAGCGGCTACGCTGGCTAGGTCATGTTGTCCGAATGGACGAAAACACTCCAGCTCTGAAAGTATTTCACGCAGTACCCGCCGGGGGAAGCAGAGGAAAAGGAAGACCTCCACTTCGTTGGAAGGACCATGTGGAGATGGACCTGGTTTCGCTAGGAATATCCAATTGGCGCCGCGTAGCGAGAAGAAGAAACGACTAGCGCGCTGTTGTTAACTCGGCTTTAGTCGCGTAAGCGGTTTCTACGCCAATAAAGAAGAAGAAGAATTCAAAACTAAGACGAATGTTTTCCAGAATATTCAAGTATTCAGCATAAATTAATGTCAAGCAATGTCATTGTGCTAATTTATAACCAAGAGAAAATGGAAGAAATTTTAACGCTTTAAGAGAGTTTTTTTCACGAAGGAATAATTTAATAATAAACTATTAAACACTTTGTGTTTTTTCTTTATTTTCATTTAATTAGTATTATCTACGATATGTCTCCATAAATATTAAATTATTGTCTGAAATTCTGCCTATGTGAATGAAAATGAATATTATCATTTTCCTAAGATAAAATATGAATTCAATAAAATCTCAGCAATAATTTTTTCGATAATCTACTAACCACAAAACATTATAATTTATTTCATTACCTGTATTTGATGTGTTGGTTTTCTTAATTGTCTAAAGCATACTACATCTCTTATCTGATTTGTACTGTTACATGCAATCTCTTATATATAAAGCCAACAAAATTCAAATCAACGTGTTCTTGTCGTTTGTGAGCAATCAGTTATTGCAAAAAAACCGATGTAAAAATTTTGATTACACTTTGTTATGTACGTTATGTACGTATGTATGTATGTGCATGTAAAAGTATTTAAGCTATGCATTTAAATGAGCTATTAATCGACTTGTAAAAGCATATGAACAACTAGTCCAAATTTTACTAGTAAATTGCTCGCTATTAAGGCTTTATTTTACGCAATAGGTGGACGTATGATAGGGTGATTCATTCGTGGTTCACTACTTTTTTAAAGAAACAACAGAGTAGCTTCAAATTTATTGGGAATTGCTTATTATCATTAGATAGAATATTTTTTTACATTTTTTTTTTTGAAAATTATCTCTTTCAAATGGTGTCTGCGGCTACGTTTTAGACGGTCCATCCGTTCAGTTCACTTTTCGTTTGAGCATTTCGACTGGTAACTGGCGCTTTTAGACTTTACATATCCTCACAAGAAAAAGTCTAATGGTGTGATATCACACGTCAGACCTAAGTTTATCCATGATTAAATTTCAGACAATACTGAATAGAAAAAACATGAAAGCTTGACACGACTCAAGCGTCACCTGTCAAAAGAAGGGCTATTGTAAAAAGTAGCACTACTTGAATCACGTTTTGAAAGAGACTGTATACTATGGGAAGACACAGACAAATATAGTTAGATTTGGACTAATTGAACCATAAGAATAGCAGGCCTTTATAATGTGATTTATTCTTTTGTTTGTTACCTCTTAATTTATTGACATTTGAAAAAAGTCTTAAAGTGTCAAAAGGTAAAGAAATCTGACAAATTTCTCACAACGAATCTTTTAAACAGGCCTTTAGAATTTCTACAAATAAAGTGTCTGCAGACCCAGTAAAACTATTACAAATATTTATCAAAGAGAAACAAGTTCTGAGAAATCAACATCACTAAACGAATATTTCAATTCTGTAAATCAAAATAAACAAAAAATTGTGACAAAAAGTTACAAAAGCATCATTATGCTATAAAATATAACAGTTGCATTAAATGGAAGAACGATTACACTCATTAAAACTCATGTGGTAAATTACGAAATTACAATCACATTACATTCACTCAAGTAGCATGTGCAAATGCAAACACTAAATTTTATATCAAAACTCATATTCATATTCATATCCACATCAAGTTACCGCCATAATTATTTGAGCAATAAATTGGTCAACACTTACCTGCCTCGATGAGCAACACTTTCCATTGGGGTACCTCCGAGAGACGCGCGGCAGCAACCGCACCAGCCGAGCCGCCACCAATCACAATAAAATCATAATCATAATCGGGCTCCGAACGAAACTATGGTATGAGAAAACGAATAAAAAATAAATATTTATGAAAATAAAATGTCCCTAATGGAAAACTTATAAAATGGCAAAATAATTGTAAGAAGTCTCCTATGAGACTAGAACCGATTTGATGAATCCAAATTTCAATTCCACTCTTACTATTACTGAATTTCGAGTCCTATCAGTATATCTGTACCTAATGAGTAAGGTATTTAGTAACCCTTGTTTACAGTCATCTTGCGACTAATTTTGGGTTGCTGAAACCGAAAATGATAGTATAAATTTCCCAACACGTAGGATCTTTTGTGTTGCAGTCGTGGGGTGTAGCGGTCAAACCACCATCATTTACTTAGCTGACAAACATAGCTGTATGTGACGGAAGTTTTTTGAAGTCAAATTCGTGAGTAGGATATCTCTAAACACCGTAGTGGTGTAATGAAAAAATAGTAGAAATCGGTCGAAGCTCACAATTTATATCCTCACTATTGTTTTATAAACTGTATAGTTATTATTTCTGGTTCTGCGGGAGAAGTCTTGTTATCCCTATTCTGTGTTTTACTGACTTTTAAGTGATTGCGTTGACTCATATATCTTAATATATAAATATATATTTATGGTCCATACATATAGAACGTTTGTCTGGGTTTCTTTACTTTGTAAGACATTTGCTTTTACAGTGAAACATTCGACGTATGCTTATGTCTATAGCGTTGCTTATTTTACTGCAACAATATGACCGGCTTTATGCTTGAAGAAATATGGTCCCATGATTTCCTCTGCCAATGTAACGGCGTCTTAACAATGGCTTGTGAGTTAACATCACTCGAGATGCGACAATTTTGTTTTCAACCAAAAAGTGAGCTTAATCGCTGACTAAAAATCTTGTAGACCTCAATTCGGGTCTTCTTCGATAATCTGTTCCATAGCAGCAAAG